>NW_024738788.1:0-11226 GCF_018991925.1 Homarus americanus | reverse complement strand
CTTAATGTCATGGCGCCCCTCCCTCCCCCTCCGTATTTCCCCCCTTCCCATTCTCCCCAGTCAGTCATTCCATTAACGGCAGAAGACTGGTGGTTGGCGCGTTTCTCGACCTTATGGCATTTTATGGGGGGTTAGGCCTTTGTTTTAAGCTTGTGTAGTGAAGATGGTGGTGATGATGATGATGATGCAGTGATGATGATGGTGATGATGGTGATGATGATGGTGATGATGATGCATGATGATGGTGGATGATGGTGGATGATGATGGTGATGATGATGGTGGTGATGATGGTGGATGGTGATGATGGTGATGATGATGTGTGATGATGATGGTGGTGATGATGGTGGTGGTGGTGGGTGATGATGATGATGATGATGGTGGCGATGGTGATGATGATGGTGATGATGGTGATGATGATGGTGATGATGATGGTGATGATGGTGATGATGATGGTGATGATGATGGTGGTGATGATGGTGGTGGTGGTGGTGGTGATGATGGTGATGGTGGTGATGATGATGATGATGGTGATGATGGTGGTGATGATGGTGATGATGATGATGATGAAGATGGTGATGATAGTGATGGTGATGATAATGGGATCACCTGAACATTACCCAACCCCAGCTTATTTCACCTGAGGTTGAAACACCCAACGCTACCTGGGAAATTAAATTAGGTTAAAATCGGTTTGCTAGATTAGATTGTTAGATTGAGTTAAATTAGGTTAAAGTATTTGAAATTAAGTTAGATTAGGTTATGTTAGGATGTCGTTTAGCCTTGGGTTTAGTTATCGTTTGGTTAGATTCAGTTAAAACATGGCTAGGTTAGGTTTACAGATTAGGTTAAATAGGTTAGGGTTAGTTGGTTAGATTAGGTTAAAACAGATTAGGTTAGTTTGCTTAGATTAGGTTAAAACAGGTTAGGGGTTAGTTTGGTTAGATTAGGTTAAAACAGATTAGGTTAGTTTGGTTAGATGAGGTTAAAACAGGTTAGGTTAGTTTGGTTAATTAGGTTAAAATAGGTTAGGTTAGTTTGGCTAGATTAGGTTAAACAGATTAGGTTAGTTTGACAGATTAGGTTAAAAATAGGTAGGGTTAGTTGGGGTAGAATAGGGGTTAAAATAGGTTAGGTTAGATTAGGCCAAAACAGGTTAGGTTAATTTGGTTAGATTAGGTTAAAACAGGTTAGGTTGGTTTGGTTAGATTAGGTTAAACAGGCTAAAAGGTTTGGTTAGATTAGGTTAAGATAGATTAGGTTAGTTTGGTTAGATGTAAGCTAAGACAGATTAGGTTAGTTTGGTTAGATTAGTTAAAAAAGTAGGTTAGGGTTAGGTTAAAATAGGTTAAAAATAGGTTAGGTTAGGTTGTAGGCCAGATTAGGTCAAACAGATTAGGGTTAGGTTAGGTTAGGGTAAGTAGGTTAATGTTCTTAATCATCAGGTGAAATAAGGTGAGGGGTGCTTAATCTTCACCCGATCCCAACTGAACCAAATATATACCTGTAATATAGAGCTCATTAAGGTGTGACTTTGCCTGTGTGGGCTAGACCTCAGCAAACCCAGAATGTTAACGAGAAGTTTGTTAGGTTAGGTTGCTAGGGTTAAGTTCGTTAGGTTAAGTTCAGGCAAATTTTAATGAGATTTTGTTCTTCTGACACAACCAAACCTAACCTACCAACGAAACTTCAACTCCAACCAAACCCAATTCAACCTAACCTAACCAACCCAACCTAATGGGAGGCTATGAGGGCCTCGAATGCGAAACGAGAATATTGGTAATAATGATGTAGATTATTATTGCATTGTGTGAGAGGGGGAGTGAAGGTGTGGTAGATATGAAGATGGTGGGGGGAGGTGAGGTGAGGGGTGAGGTGTGGTAAGGGGGTGCAGAAGATGTGGTAGGGGTGAGGTGTGGTAGGGGGTGGAGGTGTAAGAGGTAGGGGATGAGGTGAGGTGTGGTCAGGGGTGGAAGAGGTGGTAGGGGTGTGGTATGGGGTGAGGTGTGTGGTAAGGTGGAGGTGTGTAAGGGGTGTGGTGAGAGGTGGTAGGGGTGAGGTGTGGTGGGAAGTGAGGTGGTAGGGGGTGAGGTGGTAGGGGTGAGGTGTGGTAGGGGTGAGGTGTGTGAGAGGTGGCAAAGAGTGGTGGGGGTGGAGGTGTGAGGGGGTGAGGTGTGGTAAGGGGTGAGGTGGTAGGGGTGAGGTGAGGTGTGGTGGGGGGGAGGGTGTGGGTAGGGGTGAGGAGTAGGGGTGAGGTGTGTAGGGGTGAGGGGTGGTAGGGGTGAGGTGTGGTAAGGGGTGAGGTAGGGGTGAGGTGGTAGGGGTGAGGTGTGGTAGGGGTGAGGTGTGGTAGGGGGTGAGGTGGTAGGGGGTGAGGTGGTGGGAGGGGTGAGGTGGGTAGGGGTGAGGTGGTAGGGGATGAGGTGTGGGTAAGGGGTGAGGTGTGTAGGGGTGAGGTGTGTAGGGGTGAGGTGTGGTAAGGGGTGAGGTGTGGTGATGTGGTGATGAGGTGGTAATTAGGAGATGGTATGAAATGCGACAGTAATGAGATACCAGATTGTTTTGATAACGAGAGAAGTGAAACCAAATGATGGGAAGGAACAGGTATGATAAATTGGACGGAAGGAGATGGAATTAACGATTGTTGATGATGAGAGTAAGTCAGTGAAAAGCGTCATACTACTGAGACGCCGAGATGAGGTTACTGCGTGGTGTGGGGGAAGGTTGCCCTGTAGTCGCCTCTATGTCCAGTCTATCTTCTACTACTGATGGATTCTGGAAGCGACATCGGGTGGGGGTGAACGCTATTGGAAACTTTTATCTTGATGTCACGTAATGAGTCTGGTCTTTAGCTTCGAATTGGACAGTAAATAAAATAATATAGGCTGTTTTAGGCTTTTTGTGTTATTATGGAAGATTGTCCTGATTTTTCACAAGTGTAGCCTAGAGGGAGATGGTGAGGGAGGTACCTGTTACCATGATCCATCTGCTCATATCACTGCTGGCCAGATTGTTGTTACAATTTGGGGACTAACTAGATCTTTAACCTCCATCTCTCGGCAGCTGGTTAACAAAGGAGTGTGTGTATGTGTGTGTGTGTGTGTGTGTGTGTGTGTGTTAGTCCAGGTGGTTGATTGTAGGCCTAGTTAACAAGATGGTATCAGCCCCAGCAGTAGGTTCTCAGAGGGCTGTACAGTCACGGTCTTCCTCTATCTCTTATTCTGTTTAGATGTCTCAAGGCACAAGGTCATCACGATAAATACCTGTAAGCGTAAGCATTAATTCTCAAAAGCCTGCACCGGATGTCAAATTACGGAGCTATTTAATTGTGGTGTGGTGGTGATGCCGCCGTGCCATTGCCATGTGGCGCCTCGACAAGCCGGGGCGGGGCAGGCGAGGACAGCTCGACTCCCAGAAGATATAAAGATGGCTGCTCCCACACTTACCCGGGAAACTTTCAGAGTTTATTGCTCGAGATTGTTGGCTCGAGTCTTGGGATGAGTTTCCTTGTTGACATTTATCCAGTTTGTATTATGCGCCGAATTCGATGATAATTCTGATCTCTTAACACCTATAGTAAAAGTTTTAATGTAAAAGATCATCCCGCTGATGTATTCCGACAGATCTTAATATAATTGTGCATATTTAATGAGTTTTATTCAAATTTTTTACGAACCAGAGAGAAGAAAGAGAGGGAAGGAGGGGAAGGAAGGGGAAGTACATTAGCATACACCTTACTAAGTTGGTCGTCACCTCAAACTGTCGAGCTTTTTTGTTCGCCTTTGTTTTCCCTCCGGTGAATGATGTTGTTTACGGTTCATTTTGCGGCGTCGAGGATAGTAAACGGTAGCGGGAGGGAAGGAAAGAAGGAAGGAAGGAAGGAAGGAAGGAAGGAAGGAAGGAAGGAAGAGGCAAGGGGCGGTTCTCTCTATACCACTTAGTTACAGCAGCCTTGTTTCTGTCATTATAATTCTTTTTTTTTTAACATAGGTTTTGTTACTTTGTTTTATTGTTATAGTAAAATGGCACCTGACACAAAGGCGAGTGTGTTTTAGTATGTGATGGTGGTCGTAGGTGTTGTTATTGTATGGGTTATAGGTGAATTATGACCTTTAAGACCAGGTTAAGTGAGGGTAGATTAGGTTACATTGGGTTAGGTTAGTATGTGGTGGTGTTGGTGGTAGTAGATGTTGTTATTGTATGGGTTATAGGTGAATTAATGACCTTTAAGACCAGGTTAAGTGAGGGTAGATTAGGTTACATTGGGTTAGGTTAGTATGTGGTGGTGTTGGTGGTCGTATATGTTGTTGCTGTTACGAGTTTAACTAATATAAAAAAAAAACTCACATCAAGAAGGAACACCACAGGATCAAGCTGGTATAAGATTAATTTAAGCTGGGGAATATTTCGACTCAATGGTATAATTAATGCAAGACGTAAATACATATGAACGACTGGTATATGAACGTCTTGAAATGTACAGAGAAAGATACTAGATAGAACATTGTGTAGTGTGGCGGTGTAGACGGGCGGGAAGTGGGCGGAAGGTGGGCGGGTGGGAGATGGGTGGGAGACGGGGGGATAAGACCAGCACCCAACACACGCTCAAAAGGTGATGGGTAAACTAGTTGTGTAGGTGTGTTTAATGAACCTTTTTCTATGCTGTATATTAGTGGTACTGTAGTCTGTAGGGCGTACTGTAGTCTGTAGGGCGTACTGTAGTCTGTAGGGCATACTGTAGTCTGTAGGGGTACTGTAGTCTGTGGGGGTACTGTAGTCTGTAGGGGTACTGTAGTCTGTAGGGGTACTGTAGTCTGTGGGGTACTGTAGTCTGTAGGGTACTGTAGTTGTGGGGGGGTACTGTAGTCTGTGGGGTACTGTAGTCTGTGAGGGTACTGTAGTCTGTAGGGGTACTGTAGTCTGTGGGGGCACTGTAGTCTGTGGGGGTACTGTAGTCTGTAGGGGGTACTGTAGTCTGTGAGGGTACTGTAGTCTGTAGGGTACTGTAGTCTGTAGGGTACTGTGTTCGTGGGGTACTGTAGTCTGAGGGTACTGTGTCTGTAGGGTACTGTAGTCTGTGGGGGTACTGTAGTCTGTAGGGTACTGTAGTCTGTGGGGTACAGTTCGTGGGGTACTGCAGTTCGGGGGGGTACTGTAGTCTGTAGGGGTACTGTAGTCTGTGGGGGTACTGCAGTCTGTGGGGGGCACTGTGTCTGGGGATACTGTAGTCTGTAGGGTACTGTAGTCTGTAGGGGTACTGAAGTCTGTAGGGGTACTGTAGTCTGTGGGGGTACTGTAGTCTGTAGGGTACTGTAGTCTGTAGGGCACTGTAGTCTGTGGGGGTACTGTAGTCTGTGGGGCGTACTGAGTCTGTAGGGTACTGTAGTTCTATGGGTACTGTAGTCTGTAGGGTACTGTAGTCTGTGGGGTACCGGAATTGTGGGGTACTGTGTCTGTGGGGGTACTGTAGTCTGTAGGGGTACTGTAGTCCGTAGGGGTACTGTAGTCTGTAGGGTACTGTAGTCTGTGGGGGTACTGTAGTCTGTGGGGTACTATGGTCTGTAGGGGTACTGTAGTCTGTGGGGTGTACTGTAGTCTGTAGGGTACTGTAGTCTGTGGGGGTACTGTAGTCTGTGGGGTACTGTAGTCTGTGGGGTACTTAGGGTACTGTAGTCTGTGGGGGTACTGTAGTCTGTGGGGGTACTGTAGTCTGTAGGAGTACTGTAGTCTGTGGGGGTACTGTAGTCTGTGGGGGGTACTGTAGTCTGTGGGGGTACTGTAGTCTGTAGGGTACTGTAGTCTGTGAGGGGTACTGTAGTCTGTAGGGGTACTGTGGTCTGTGGGGTACTGTAGTCTGTAGGGGTACTGTAGTCTGTGGGCGTACATGTAGTCTGTGGGGGTACTGTAGTCTGTAGGGGTACTGTAGTCTGTGGGGTGCACTGTAGTCTGTGGGGGTACTGTGTAGTCTGTGGGGTACTGTAGTCTGTGGGGGTACTGTAGTCTGTAGGGTGCGTAGTCTATGGGGGTACTGTAGTCTGTAGGGGTACTGTAGTCTGTGGGGTACTGTAGTCTGTGGGTACTGTAGTCTGTAGGGAATCTGTAGTCTGTGGGGGTACTGTAGTCTGTGGGGTACTGTAGTCTGTGAGGGGTACTTGTAGTCTGTAGGCGTACTGTAGTCTGTGGGGTACTGTAGTCTGTGAGGGTACTGTAGTCTGTGGAATACTGTAGTCTGTAGGGGCACTGTAGTCTGTGGGCGTACTGTAGTCTGTGGGGAATGCTGTAGTCTGTAGGGGTACTGTAGTCTGTGGGGTACTGTAGTCTGTAGGGCCTGTAGTCTGTGGGGACTGTAGTCTGAAGCACTGTAGTCTGTAGGGGGTACTGTAGTCTGTAGGCGTACTGTAGTCTGTGGGGGTACTGTAGTCTGTGGGGGCACTGTGGTCTGTGGGGGTACTGTAGTCTGTGGGGTACTGTAGTCTGTAGGGGTACTGTAGTCTGTAGGAGTGCCTAGTCTGTGGGGTACTGTAGTCTGTAGGCGTCACTGTAGTCTGTGGGGGTACTGTAGTCTGTAGGGGTACTGTAGTCTGTGGGGGGTACTTTCAGTCTGTGGGGTACTGTAGTCTGTGGGGGCACTGTAGTCTGTAGGGTGCACTGTAGTCTGTGGGCATACTGTAGTCTGTGGGGGTACTGTAGTCTGTGGGGGTACTGTAGTCTGTGGGGTACTGTAGTCTGTGGGGTACTTGTAGTCTGTGGGGTACTGTAGTCTGTAGGGGTGCACTGTAGTCTGTGGGGTACTGTAGTCTGTAGGCGTACCTGTGGTCTGTGGGGTACTGTAGTCTGTGGGGTACTGTAGTCTGTGGGGTACTGTAGTCTGTAGGGTACTGTAGTCTGTGTGGGCGTACTCCAGTCTGTGGGGTGCTGTGGTCTGTGGGGACTGTAGTCTGTGGGGTACTGTAGTCTGTGGGTACTGTAGTCTGTAGGGGTACTGTAGTCTGTGGGGGTACTGTAGTCTGTAGGTGCACTGTAGTCTGTGGGGGTACTGTAGTCTGTGGGGGTACTGTAGTCTGTGGGGTACTGTAGTCTGTAGGTGGTACTGTAGTCTGTGGGGTACTGTAGTTTGTGGGGGTACTGTAGTCTGTAGGGGGTACTGTAGTCTGTGGGGGTACTGTAGTCTGTGGGGTACTGTAGTCTGTAGGGGTACTGTAGTCTGTGGGGGTACTGTAGTCTGTGGGGGGTACTGTGGTCTGTGGGGGTACTGTAGTCTGTGGGGTACTGTAGTCTGTGGGGTACTGTAGTCTGTGGGGTACTGTAGTCTGTGGGTACTGTAGTCTGTGGGCGTACTGTAGTCTGTGGGGGTACTGTGGTCTGTGGGGTACTGTGGTCTGTGGGTACTGTAGTCTGTAGGCGTACTGTAGTCTGTGGGGGTACTGTAGTCTGTGGGGGTACTGTAGTCTGTGGGGTGACTGTAGTCTGTGGGGTACTGTAGTCTGTGGGGTGCTGTAGTCTGTGGGGTACTGTAGTCTGTGGGGGTACTGTAGTCTGTGGGGGGTACTGTAGTCTGTGGGGTACTGTAGTCTGTAGGGTGCACTGTAGTCTGTAGGGGTACTGTAGTCTGTGGGGGTGCACTGTAGTCTGTAGGGGGTACTGTAGTCTGTAGGCGTACTGTAGTCTGTGGGGGTCACTGTAGTCTGTGGGGTACTGTAGTCTGTGGGGGTACTGTAGTCTGTGGGGGTACTGTAGTCTGTAGGGGTACTGTAGTCTGTAGGCGTACTGTAGTCTGTGGGGGTACTGTAGTCTGTGGGGTACTGTAGTCTGTGGGGTACTGTAGTCTGTAGGCATACTGTAGTCTGTGGGGGTACTGTAGTCTGTGGGGGTACTGTAGTCTGTGGGGGTACTGTAGTCTGTGGGGTACTGTAGTCTGTGGGGTACTGTAGTCTGTGGGGTACTGTAGTCTGTGGGGGGGCACTGTAGTCTGTAGGCATCTGTAGTCTGTGGGGGTACTGTAGTCTGTGGGGTACTGTAGTCTGTGGGGGTACTGTAGTCTGTGGGGGTACTGTAGTCTGTGGGGGTACTGTAGTCTGTGGGGTACTGTAGTCTGTGGGGTTTGTTTACTATAATAAGGGTTGTAGTGTATAAATAACAAGCTGTTATTGAGTTATTGTTGAAATATAGTCTTCGAATCTACGGTGTTATTGATGTGTTATTGATGTGTTATTGATGTGTTATGGATGTGTTATTGATGTGTTATTGATGTGTTATGGATGTGTTATTGATGTGTTATGGATGTGTTATTGATGTGTTATTGATGTGTTATTGATGTGTTATTGATGTGTTATTGATGTACACTGAGCTGTAGATTTTACACCTTGGTATTGGATTTTTTTTCTTAATTATCAATGAAATTACATACATAAACTTGAGTACCAAACAGAGGCCATACATAAATTGAGTACAAGAGAGGCCACATAAACTTGAGTACCAGAGAGGCCACACATAAACTGAGTACCAGAGGCCACACATAAACTTGAGTACAAGAGAGAGGGCACACATAAACTGAGTGCAAACAGAGGCCATACATAAATTGAGTACAAGAGAGGCCACACATAAACTGAGTACCAGAGAGGCCACACATAAACATTCCCGTAGTGAATCTGTGACAGAACCTTGTAGAGCCAGGGGTCAATTGCTCATTCTAGGTCGGTAATTCCTTCACTGTTGTGCGAGTTGTAAACCAGATGATGGCTCGTGTTGTGAGGCCATTTGGTTGAGGTGTATATTACCGTGTTGATGAGGTAACCTTGTTGACAGATTCCGTACCTGAAATATACTCGGTAATGTCAGTTGTTCTTGTTGTTGTTGTTGTTGTTGTTAAACGTCTTCCTTGCAGTAATGAAAAATAACCTGTAAACCACGTTCTCGAGTTATTTTGGTGATAGACAGACAGACAAATACAGACAGACATACAGACAGACAGACAAATACAGACAGACAGACAGACAAATACAGACAGATACCCAAAACAATATAACAAGACCCACCTCTCTCTCTTGAAATGACACCTTTACCTGACGTCAATCACTGAAATGAAATCTGAGAGTAAGATCCCTTGATAAAAATAATAATAATAATAATATGTAACGTAAGGAACTACTCCTGTTGACGTTTATTAAGGGCGTAAACCTCACAGTATAGAGGGGCTACACTTGGCTCTTCGTCCCAACATTATTATTATTATTATTATTATTATTATTATTATTATTATTATTATTGTTATTGTTATTATTATTTTTATTATTATTATTATTATTATTATTATTATTGTTATTATTATTATTATTATTATTATTATTATTATTATTATTATTATTATTATTATTATTATAATTTGTTAATTTTATTTGTTTTATTTATTTATTATTTGAGGGTGGAAGGAAGTCATTCATTTGGGGTGTCGTATTATTTGAATTGGTAGTCCACGTTATGTCTGTCTGTCTGTCTGTCTGTCTGCTCTGTCTGCGCCTCTACCAACATTCAAGAAACACCACACCACTACCACACCACTACCACCACCACCACACTACACCACACAACTACCACACACACACCACACACACCACCACCATCACACACCACACCACCACCACACACACCACCACCACACTACACACACCACCACTCCACACACCCACCACACTACCACCTCCACCACACTACACCACACAACACACTCCCACCACACTACCACACTACCACAACACTACCACACCACCAACCCCTACACCACACCACTACCACACCACACCACACACACACTACCACACTACACACACTACCACACCACTACCACAACACTACCACACCACCACCAACCCACTACACCACACCACTACCACACCACCACCATGGCCAGAGTCAGCACTGGGAGTAACAGAGTATTGAAGGTGTGGGATGTTTCTAGTCAGTCCGGTTGACAAGTTTCTCAACCTCACTCTTCCTGTCGTTACCACCATCGCTACCACCATCGCTACCACCATCGCTACCACAATCGCTACCACCATCAATATCAACATCGCTACTAACCAACGTCACTCACCATCCTACCACTATCGTTACCACCATCACCACCATCGCTACCAACATTACCACCATCACTTCACCATCGCTACCACCATCGCTACCACCATCGCTACCACCATCGCTACCACCATCGCTACCAATATCGCTACCAATATCGCTACCACCATCGTTACCACCATCACTACCAACATCGCTACCACCATCGCTACCACCATCACTACCATCAACACAACCACCATCACTACCACCATGTGAGGTGCTGAGTGCCTGGGGTATATGAGTGCCAGGGGTATATGAGTGCCTGAGACATATAACTGTACCAAAGTGCCAATTCAATCAAGCTGGCTTATTAATACCAGGTCAAGTTCAGGTCAGGTCAGAACCAGGTCAGGTTGGTGGTGATGCCATGTCAATCTGATTCCTCCACATTATAACCATCAGGTAATACACAGTGTGGTGGTAACTGAACTGAGATCCAAAAATACCATTATGACTCATAGAAGTAAATCATCAATATGTCACGTAAAGATAATAATAATAATAATAAAATAATAATAATAATAATAATAATAACGAGAATCATAACATCGGCCAAGACATACAACTCAGACATACAGTTCAGACACATAGACACATTAAACTAACGTAAGCAGACAGCCAGGAAGACATTATGACCCGGGCGCCGACAGACATATTAGGTATGGAGAATCACAAGACGAAGGACACACACCACTTGACATACAGACATACAACTAAGACATGGGAGTAGTGTGTGTGTGTGTCAACCAGTATATGACAATGTGTGTGTGTGTGTATGTGTGTACAAAGACCTTAGGGCCCAGGAACACGTTTATCTTGCAGGACAGACAACAGCTACCACAAGGTTTGGACTGTGGTTGCAACATTATCTTAAGTTGTATTGGTCGTACTCTTGTGTCTGTGGTCGTATTGGCCTGATAAGTAGGAGCACCACCCCACACAACCACTACACCCACCCCCCAGGCGACCACTACACCACCCCTGCGACATCTACACCACCCAGGCACGACCACTACACCACCCCATACACAGCCACTACACCACCCTGCACACATCTACCACCCCATGCAGCCACACACCCCATGCACGACCACTACAAGCAATACGTAACTACT
>NW_024738787.1:0-17048 GCF_018991925.1 Homarus americanus | reverse complement strand
GATTCTCGGATTATTTCGTATAATATTGTTATAAAGTACTAAATCGACCCTCAATTGACTTTCACAGTCTCCCACAGGGTGTGTGGCGATTCTCGGATTATTTCGTATATTATTGTTATAAAGTACTAAATCGACCCTCAATTGACTTTGACAGTCTCCCACTGGGTGTGTGGCGATTCTCGGATTATTTCGTATAATATTGTTTTAAAGTACTAAATCGACACTCAATTGACTATGACAGTCTGCCACAGGGTGTGTGGCGATTCTCGGATTATTTTGTATAATATTGTTCTTAAGTACTAAATCGACCCTCAATTGACTTCGGAAGTCTCCCACGCGTTGTGTGGCGATTCTCGGATTACTTCGTATAATATTGTTATAAAGTACTAAATCGACCCTCAATTGACTTTGAGAGTCTCCCACTCGGTGTGTGGCGATTCTCGGATTATTTGGTAAAATATTGTTCTTAAGTACTAAATCGACCCTCAATTGACTTTGAGAGTCTCCCACTCGGTGTGTGGCGATTCTCGGATCACTTGGTAAAATATTGTTCTAAAGTACTAAATCGACCCTCATTTGACTTTGAAAGTCTCCCAGTCGTTGTGTGGCGATTCTCGTATAATTTCGTATAATGTTGTTCTTAAGGACTAAATCGACCCTCAATTGACTTTGAGAGTCTCCCACTCGGTGTGTGGCGATTCTCGGATCACTTGGTAAAATATTGTTATAAAGTACTAAATCGACCCTCATTTGACTTTGAAAGTCTCCCACTGGGTGTGTGGCGATTCTCGTATTATTTCGTATAATGTTGTTCTTAAGTACTAAATCGACCCTCATTTGACTTTGACTGTCTCCCACTGGGTGTGTGGCGATTCTCGGATTATTTCGTATAATATTGTTATAAAGTACTAAACCGACCCTTAATTGACTTTGCCAGTCTCCCACTGGGTGTGTGGCGATTCTCGGACTATTTCGTATAATATTGTTAGAAATTACTAAATCGACCCTCAATTGACTTTGACAATCTCCCACTCAAGGTGTGGCGATTCTCTGATTATTTCGTATAATATTGTTTTTAAGTACTAAATCGACCCTCAATTGACTTTGACAGTCTCCCACAGGGTGTGTGGCGATTCTCGGATTATTTTGTATAATATTTTTCTTAAGTACAAAATCGGCCCTCAATTGACTTCGACAGTCTCCCACTCGGTGTGTGGCGATTCTCGGATTATTTCGTATAATATTGTTCTTAATTACTAAATCGACCCTCAATTGACTTTGAGAGTCTGCCACTGGTTGTGTGGCGATTCTCTGATTATTTCGTATAATATTGTTCTTAAGTACTAAATCGACCCTCAATTGACTTTGACAGTCTCCCACTCGTTGTGTGGCGATTCTCGGATTATTTGGTAAAATATTGTTATAAATTACTAAATCGACCCTCAATTGACTTTGGCAGTCTCCCACTGGGTGTGTGGCGATTCTTGGATTATTTCGATTAATATTGTTATAAAGTACTAAATCGACCCTCAATTGACGTTGACAGTCTCCCACTCCTTGTGTGGCGATTCTCGAATTATTTCGTATAATATTGTTCTTAAGTACTAAATCGACCCTCAATTGACTTTGACAGTCTCCCACTGGGTGTGTGGCGATTCTCGGATTATTTTGTATAATATTGTTATAAAGTACTTAATCGACCCTCAATTGACTTTCACAGTCTCCCACAGGGTGTGTGGCGATTCTCGGATTATTTCGTATATTATTGTTATAAAGTACTAAATCGACCCTCAATTGACTTTGACAGTCTCCCACTCAGTGTGTGGCGATTCCCGGATTATTTCGTATATTATTGTTATAAAGTACTAAATCGACCCTCAATTGACTTTGAGAGTCTCCCACAGGGTGTGTGGCGATTCTAGGATTATTTTGTATAATATTGTTTTTAAGTACTAAATCGACCCTCAATTGACTTCGACAGTCTCCCACGCGGTATGTGGCGATTCTCGGATTACTTCGTATAATATTGTTATAAATTACTAAACCGACCCTCAATTGACTTTGAAAGTCTCCCAGTCGTTGTGTGGCGATTCTCGATTTATTTCGTATAATATTGTTCTTAAGTACTAAATCGACCCTCAATTGACTTTGAGAGTCTCCCACTCGGTGTGTGGCGATTTTCGGATTATTTCGTATAATATTGTTATAAAGTACTAAATCGACCCTCAATTGACTTTGACAGTCTCCCATTCGCTATGTGGCGATTCTCGGATTACTTGGTAAAATATTGTTATAAACTACTAAATCGACCCTCAATTGACTTTGACAGTCTCCCACTAGGTGTGTGGCGATTCTCGGATTATTTGGTATAATATTGTTATAAAGTACTAAATCGACCCTCAATTGACTTTGACAGTCTCCCACTCGCTATGTCGCGATTCTCGGATTACTTGGTAAAATATTGTTATAAAGTACTAAATCGACCCTCAATTGACTTTGACAGTCTCCCACTGAGTGTGTGGCGATTCTCGGATTATTTGGTAAAATATTGTTATAAAGTACTAAATTGACCCTCAATTGACTTTGACAGTCTCCCACTGGGTGTTGCGATTTCCGGATTATTTCGTATAATATTGTTATAAAGTACTAAATCGACCACCCAAAAATGACTTTGACAGTCTCCCACTCGTTGTGTGGCGATTCTCGGATTATTTGGTAAATTATTGTTATAAATTACTAAATCGACCCTCAATTGACTTTGGCAGTCTCCCACTGGGTGTGTGGCGATTCTCGGATTATTTCGTATAATATTGTTATAAAGTACTAAATTGACCCTCAATTGAGTTTGACAGTCTCCCACTGGGTGTGTGGCGATTCTCGGATTATTTCGTATAATATTGTTTTAAAGTACTAAATCGACACTCAATTGACTATGACAGTCTCCCACTCGGTGTGTGGCGATTCTCGGATTATTTGGTAAAATATTGTTCTTAAGTACTAAATCGACCCTCAATTGACTTTGAGAGTCTCCCACTCGGTGTGTGGCGATTCTCGGATCACTTGGTAAAATATTGTTATAAAGTACTAAATCGACCCTCATTTGACTTTGAAAGTCTCCCAGTCGTTGTGTGGCGATTCTCGTATTATTTCGTATAATGTTGTTCTTAAGGACTAAATCGACCCTCAATTGACTTTGACAGTCTCCCACTCAGTGTGTGACGATTCTCGGATTATTTCGTATAATATTGTTATAAAGTACTAAACCGACCCTTAATTGACTTTGCCAGTCTCCCACTTGGTGTGTGGCGATTCTCGGACTATTTCGTATAATATTGTTATAAATTACTAAATCGACCCTCAATTGACTTTGACAGTCTCCCACTCAAGGTGTGGCGATTCTCTGATTATTTCGTATAATATTGTTCTTAAGTACTAAATCGACCCTCAATTGACTTTGACAGTCTCCCACTCGGTGTGTGGCGATTCTCGGATTATTTGGGAAAATATTGTTATAAAGTACTAAATCGACCCTCAATTGACTTTGACAGTCTCCCACTGGGTGTGTGGCGATTCTCGGATTATTTCGTATAATATTGTTATAAAGTACAAAATCGACCCTCAATTGACTTTGAGAGTCTCCCACTCGGTGTGTAGCGATTCTCGAATATTTTGGTAAAATATTGTTCTTAAGTACTAAATCGACCCTCAATTGACTTTGAGAGTCTCCCACTCGGTGTGTGGCGATTCTCGGATCACTTGGTAAAATAATGTTATAAAGTACTAAATCGACCCTCATTTGACTTTGAAAGTCTCCCAGTCGTTGTGTGGCGATTCTCGTATTATTTCGTATAATATTGTTCTTAAGGACTAAATCGACCCTCAATTGACTTTGACAGTCTCCCACTGGGTGTGTGGCTATTCACGGATTATTTCGTATAATATTGTTATAAAATACTAAACCGACCCTTAATTGACTTTGCCAGTCTCCCACTGGTTGTGTGGCGATTCTCGGACTATTTCGTATAATATTGTTATAAAGTACTAAATCGACCCTCAATTGACTTTGACAGTCTCCCACTCAAGGTGTGGCGATTCTCTGATTATTTCGTATAATATTGTTCTTAAGTACTAAATCCACCCTCAATTGACTTTGACAGTCTCCCAATCGGTGTGTGGCGATTCTCGGATTATTTGGTAAAATATTGTTATAAAGTACTAAATCGACCCTCAATTGACTTTGACAGTCTCCCACTGGCTGTGTGGCGATTCTCGGATTATTTCGTATAATATTGTTATAAAGTACTAAATCGACCCTCAATTGACTTTCACAGTCTCCCACAGGGTGTGTGGCGATTCTCGGATTATTTCGTATATATTGTTGTAAAGTACTAAATTGACCCTCAATTGACTTTGACAGTCTCCCAGTGGGTGTGTGGCGATTCTCGGATTATTTTGTATAATATTGTTATAAAGTACTAAATTGACCCTCAATTGACTTTGACAGTCTCCTTCTCGGTGTGTGGCGAGTCTCGGATTATTTGGTAAAATATTGTTATAAAGTACTAAATCGACCCTCAATTGACTTTGACAGTGTCCCACTGGGTGTGTGGCGATTCTCGGATTATTTCGTATAATATTGTTATAAACTACTAAATCGACCCTCAATGGACTTTTACAGTCTCCCACAGGGTGTGTGGCGATTCTCGGATTATTTTGTATAATATTGTTCTTAAATACTAAATCGACCCTCAATTGACTTTGAGAGTCTCCCACTCGTTGTGTGGCGATTCTCGGTTTACTTCGTATAATATTGTTATAAAGTACTAAACCGACCCTCAATTGACTTTGAAAGTCTCCCAGTCGTTGTCTGGCGATTCTCAAATTATTTCGTATAATATTGTTCTTAAGTACTAAATCGATTCTCAATTGACTTTGACAGTCTCCCACTGGCTGTGTGGCGATTCTCGGATTATTTCGTATAATATTGTTATAAAGTACTAAATCGACCCTCAATTGACTTTGACAGTCTCCCACAGGGTGTGTGGCGATTCTCGGATTATTTTGTATAATATTGTTCTTAAATACTAAATCGACCCTCAATTGACTTTGAGAGACTCCCACTCGTTGTGTGGCGATTCTCGGTTTACTTCGTATAATATTGTTATAAAGTACTAAACCGACCCTCAATTGACTTTGAAAGTCTCCCAGTCGTTGTGTGGCGATTCTCGAATTATTTCGTATAATATTGTTCTTAAGTACTAAATCGATTCTCAATTGACTTTGACAGTCTCCCACTGGGTGTGT
The DNA here is from genome assembly GCF_018991925.1 of Homarus americanus. Classification (NCBI taxonomy): domain Eukaryota; kingdom Metazoa; phylum Arthropoda; class Malacostraca; order Decapoda; family Nephropidae; genus Homarus; species Homarus americanus. The sequence continues at coordinate 11,744 of NW_024738787.1, read as the reverse complement.
GGCGATTCTCGGATTATTTCGTATAATATTGTTATAAAGTACTAAATCGACCCTCAATTGACTTTGAAAGTCTCCCACAGGGTGTGTGGCGATTTTCGGATTATTTTGTATAATATTGTTCTTAAGTACTAAATCGACCCTCAATTGACTTTGACAGTCTCCCACGCGGTGTGTGGCGCTTCTTGGATTACTTCGTATAATATTGTTATAAAGTACTAAAACCGACCTCAACTGACTCTGAAAGTCTCCCCAGTCGTTGTGTGTGGCGATTCGAATTATTTCGTATATTGTTCTTAAGTACCAATCAATCTCCTCAATCGATTCTTTGACAGTCTCCTACCTCGTTAAAGGATTCTCGGATTATTTTGTGTGCCTATTGTTACATCAAATCAACCTCGTTCGACTTTGAGAGTCTCCCACTCGGTGTGTGGCGATTCTCGGATTATTTGGTAAAATATTGTTCTTAAGTACTAAATCGACCCTCAATTGACTTTGAGAGTCTCCCACTCGCTGTGTGGCGATTCTCGGATCACTTGGTAAAATATTGTTATAAAGTACTAAATCGACTCTCATTTGACTTTGAAAGTCTCCCATTCGTTGTGTGGCAATTCTCGTATTATTTCGTATAATGTTGTTCTTAAGGACTAAATCGACCCTCAATTGACTTTGACAGTCTCCCACTCAGTGTGTGGCGATTCTCGGATTATTTCGTATAATATTGTTATAAAGTACTAAACCGACCCTTAATTGACTTTGCCAGTCTCCCACTGTGTGTGTGGCGATTCTCGGACTATTTCGTATAATATTGTTATAAATTACTAAATCGACCCTCAATTGACTTTGACAGTCTCCCACTCAAGGTGTGGCGATTCTCTGATTATCTCGTATAATATTGTTCTTAAGTACTAAATCGACCCTCAATTGACTTTGACAGTCTCCCACTCGGTGTGTGGCGAATCTCGGATTATTTGGTAAAATATTGTTATAAAGTACTAAATCGACCCTCAATTGACTTTGACAGTCTCCCACAGGGTGTGTGGCGATTCTCGGATTATTTCGTATATTGTTATAGCAACAATCGACCCTCACTGACTTGACAGTCTCCTAAGCAGGGTGTGTGGCGATTCTCGGAATATTTCGTGCTATATTGTTGTAGTACCAAATTGACCCTCACTGACTTTTTGACAGTCTCCCAGTGTGTATGACTTTGATTATTTTGTATAATATTGTTATAAAGTACTTAATCGACCCTCAATTGACTTTCACAGTCTCCCACAGGGTGTGTGGCGATTCTCGGATTATTTCGTATATTATTGTTATAAAGTACTAAATCGACCCTCAATTGACTTTGACAGTCTCCCACTCAGTGTGTGGCGATTCCCGGATTATTTCGTATATTATTGTTATAAAGTACTAAATCGACCCTCAATTGACATTGACAGTCTCCCACAGGGTGTGTGGCGATTCTCGGATTATTTTGTATAATATTGTTCTTAAGTACTAAATCGATCCTCAATTGACTTCGACAGTCTCCCACGCGGTGTGTGGCGATTCTCGGATTACTTCGTATAATATTGTTATAAAGTACTAAATCGACCCTCAATTGACTTTGAATGTCTCCCAGTCGTTGTGTGGCGATTCTCGAATTATTTCGTATAATATTGTTCTTAGGTACTAAATCGACCCTCAATTGATTTTGAGAGTCTCCCACTCGGTGTGTGGCGATACTCGGATTATTTCGTATAATATTGTTATAAAGTACTAAATCGACCCTCAATTGACTTTGACAGTCTCCCATTCGCTATGTGGCGATTCTCGGATTACTTGGTAAAATATTGTTATAAACTACTAAATCGACCCTCAATTGACTTTGACAGTCTCCCACAGGGTGTGTGGCGATTCTCGGATTATTTGGTATAATATTGTTATAAAGTACTAAATCGACCCTCAATTGACTTTGACAGTCTCCCATTCGCTATGTGGCGATTCTCGGATTACTTGGCAAAATATTGTTTTAAAGTACTAAATCGACCCTCAATTGACTTTGACAGTCTCCCACTGAGTGTGTGGCGATTCTCGGATTATTTCGTATAATATTGTTATAAAGTACTAAATCGACCCTCAATTGACTTTGACAGTCTCCCACTCGGTGTGTGGCGATTCTCGGATTATTTTGTTATAATATTGTTATAAAGTACTAAATCGACCCTCAATTGACTTTGACAGTCTCCCACTCGCTATGTCGCGATTCTCGGATTACTTGGTAAAATATTGTTATAAAGTATTAAATCGACCCTCAATTGACTTTGACAGTCTCCCACTGAGTGTGTGGCGATTCTCGGATTATTTCGTATAATATTGTTATAAAGTACTAAATTGACCCTCAATTGACTTTGACAGTCTCCCACTGGATGTTGCGATTTCCGGATTATTTCGTATAATATTGTTATAAAGTACTAAATCGACCCAAAAATGACTGTGACAGTCTCCCACTCGGTGTGTGTCGATTCTCGGATTATTTGGTAAAATATTGTTATAAATTACTAAATCGACCCTCAATTGACTTTGCAGTCTCCCACTGGGTGTGTGGCGATTCTCGGATTATTTCGTATAATATTGTTATAAAGTACTAAATTGACCCTCAATTGAGTTTGACAGTCTCCCACTGGGTGTGTGGCGATTCTCGGATTATTTTGTATAATATTGTTCCTAAGTACTAAATCGACCCTCAATTGACTTCGACAGTCTCCCACGCGGTGTGTGGCGATTCTCGGATTACTTCGTATAATATTGTTATAAAGTACTAAATCGACCCTCAATTGACTTTGAGAGTCTCCCACTCGGTGTGTGGCGATTCTCGGATTATTTGGTAAAATATTGTTCTTAAGTACTAAATCGACCCTCAATTGACTTTGAGAGTCTCCCACTCGGTGTGTGGCGATTCTCGGATCACTTGGTAAAATATTGTTATAAAGTACTAAATCGACCCTCATTTGACTTTGAAAGTCTCCCAGTCGTTGTGTGGCGATTCTCGTATTATTTCGTATAATGTTGTTCTTAAGGACTAAATCGACCCTCAATTGACTATGACAGTCTCCCACTCATTGTGTGGCGATTCTCGGATTATTTCGTATAATATTGTTATAAAGTACTAAATCGACCCTCAATTGACTTTGACAGTCTGCCACAGGGTGTGTGGCGATGCTCGGATTATTTTGTATAATATTGTTCTTAAGGACTAAATCGACCCTCAATTGACTTTGACAGTCTCCTACTCGGTGTGTGGCGATTCTCGGATTATTTGGTAAAATATTGTTATAAAGTACTAAATCGACCCTCAATTGACTTTGACAGTCTCCCACTGGGTGTGTGGCGATTCTCGGATTATTTCGTATAATATTGTTATAAAGTACTAAATCGACCCTCAATTGACTTTCACAGTCTCCCACAGGGTGTGTGGCGATTCTCGGATTATTTCGTATAATATTGTTATAAAGTACTAAATCGACCCTCAATTGACTTTGACAGTCTCCCATTCCCTATGTGGCGATTCTCGGATTACTTGGTAAAATATTGTTATAAACTACTAAATCGACCCTCAATTGACTTTGACAGTCTCCCACTAGGTGTGTGGCGATTCTCGGATTATTTGGTATAATATTGTTATAAAGTACTAAATCGACCCTCAATTGACTTTGACAGTCTCCCACTCGCTATGTCGCGATTCTCGGATTACTTGGTAAAATATTGTTATAAAGTACTAAATCGACCCTCAATTGACTTTGACAGTCTCACACTGATTATGTGGCGATTCTCGGATTATTTCGTATAATATTGTTATAAAGTACTAAATTGACCCTCAATTGACTTTGACAGTCTCCCACTGGGTGTTGCGATTTCCGGATTATTTCGTATAATATTGTTATAAAGTACAAAATCGACCCAAAAATGACTTTGACAGTCTCCCACTCGGTGTGTGGCGATTCTCGGATTATTTGGTAAATTATTGTTATAAATTACTAAATCGACCCTCAATTGACTTTGGCAGTCTCCCACTGGCTGTGTGGCGATTCTCGGATTATTTCGTATAATATTGTTATAAAGTACTAAATTGACCCTCAATTGAGTTTGACAGTCTCCCACTGGGTGTGTGGCGATTCTCGGATTATTTCGTATAATATTGTTTTAAAGTACTAAATCGACACTCAATTGACTATGACAGTCTGCCACAGGGTGTGTGGCGATTCTCGGATTATTTTGTATAATATTGTTCTTAAGTACTAAATCGACCCTCAATTGACTTCGACAGTCTCCCACGCGGTGTGTGGCGATTCTCGGATTACTTCGTATAATATTGTTATAAAGTACTAAATCGACCCTCAATTGACTTTGAGAGTCTCCCACTCGGTGTGTGGCGATTCTCGGATCACTTGGTAAAATATTGTTATAAAGTACTAAATCGACCCTCATTTGACTTTGAAAGTCTCCCAGTCGTTGTGTGGCGATTCTCGTATTATTTCGTATAATGTTGTTCTTAAGGACTAAATCGACCCTCAATTGACTTTGACAGTCTCCCACTCAGTGTGTGGCGATTCTCGGATTATTTCGTATAATATTGTTATAAAGTACTAAACCGACGCTTAATTGACTTTGCCAGTCTCCCACTGGCTGTGTGGCGATTCTCGGACTATTTCGTATAATATTGTTATAAATTACTAAATCGACCCTCAATTGACTTTGACAGTCTCCCACTCGGTGTGTGGCGATTCTCGGATTATTTGGTAAAATATTGTTATTAAGTACTAAATCGACCCTCAATTGACTTTGACAGTCTCCCACTGGCTGTGTGGCGATTCTCGGATTATTTCGTATAATATTGTTATAAAGTACTAAATCGACCCTCAATTGACTTTGACAGTCTCCCACAGGGTGTGTGGCGATTCTCGGATTATTTCGTATATATTGTTGTAAAGTACTAAATTGACCCTCAATTGACTTTGACAGTCTCCCAGTGGGTGTGTGGCGATTCTCGGATTATTTTGTATAATATTGTTATAAAGTACTAAATTGACCCTCAATTGACTTTGAGAGTCTCCCACTCGGTGTGTGGCGATTCTCGGATTATTTGGTAAAATATTGTTATAAAGTACTAAATCGACCCTCAATTGACTTTGATATTGTCCCACTGGGTGTGTGGCGATTCTCGGATTATTTCGTATAATATTGTTATAAAGTACTAAATCGACCCTAAATGGACTTTGACAGTCTCCCACAGGGTGTGTGGCGATTCTCGGATTATTTTGTATAATATTGTTCTTAAATACTAAATCGACCCTCAATTGACTTTGAGAGTCTCCCACTCGTTGTGTGGCGATTCTCGGTTTACTTCGTATAATATTGTTATAAAGTACTAAACCGACCCTCAATTGACTTTGAAAGTCTCCCAGTCGTTGTGTGGCGATTCTCAAATTATTTCGTATAATATTGTTCTTAAGTACTAAATCGATTCTCAATTGACTTTGACAGTCTCCCACTGGCTGTGTGGCGATTCTCGGATTATTTCGTATAATATTGTTATAAAGTACTAAATCGACCCTCAATTGACTTTGACAGTCTCCCACAGGGTGTGTGGCGATTCTCGGATTATTTTGTATAATATTGTTCTTAAATACTAAATCGACCCTCAATTGACTTTGAGAGTCTCCCACTCGTTGTGTGGCGATTCTCGGTTTACTTCGTATAATATTGTTATAAAGTACTAAACCGACCCTCAATTGACTTTGAAAGTCTCCCAGTCGTTGTGTGGCGATTCTCGAATTATTTCGTATAATATTGTTCTTAAGTACTAAATCGATTCTCAATTGACTTTGACAGTCTCCCACTGGGTGTGTGGCGATTCTCGGATTATTTCGTATAATATTGTTATGAAGTACTAAATCGACCCTCAATTGACTTTGAAAGTCTCCCACAGGGTGTGTGGCGATTCTCGGATTATTTTGTATAATATTGTTCTTAAGTACTAAATCGACCCTCAATTGACTTTGACAGTCTCCCACGCGGTGTGTGGCGATTCTCGGATTACTTCGTATAATATTGTTATAAAGTACTAAACCGACCCTCAATTGACTTTGAAAGTCTCCCAGTCGTTGTGTGGCGATTCTCGAATTATTTCGTATAATATTGTTCTTAAGTACTAAATCGACCCTCAATTGACTTTGAGAGTCTCCCACTCGGTGTGTGGCGATTCTCGGATTATTTCGTATAATATTGTTATAAAGTACTAAATCGACCCTCAATTGACTTTGAGAGTCTCCCATTCGGTGTGTAGCGATTCTCGGATTTTTTGGTAAAATATTGTTCTTAAGTACTAAATCGACCCTCAATTGACTTTGAGAGTCTCCCACTCGGTGTGTGGCGATTCTCGGATCACTTGGTAAAATATTGTTATAAAGTACTAAATCGACCCTCATTTGACTTTGAAAGTCTCCCAGTCGTTGTGTGGCGATTCTCGTATTATTTCGTATAATATTGTTCTTAAGGACTAAATCGACCCTCAATTGACTTTGACAGTCTCCCACTCAGTGTGTGGCGATTCTCGGATTATTTCGTATAATATTGTTATAAAGTACTAAACCGACCCTTAATTGACTTTGCCAGTCTCCCACTGGGTGTGTGGCGATTCTCGGACTATTTCGTATAATATTGTTATAAATTACTAAATCGACCCTCAATTGACTTTGACAGTCTCCCACTCAAGGTGTGGCGATTCTCTGATTATTTCGTATAATATTGTTCTTAAGTATTAAATCGACCCTCAATTGACTTTGACAGTCTCCCACTCGGTGTGTGGCGATTCTCGGATTATTTGGTAAAATATTGTTATAAAGTACTAAATCGACCCTCAATTGACTTTGAAAGTCTCCCACTGGCTGTGTGGCGATTCTCGGATTATTTCGTATAATATTGTTATAAAGTACTAAATCGACCCTCAATTGACTTTGACAGTCTCCCACAGGGTGTGTGGCGATTCTCGGATTATTTCGTATATATTGTTGTAAAGTACTAAATTGACCCTCAATTGACTTTGACAGTCTCCCAGTGGGTGTGTGGCGATTCTCGGATTATTTTGTATAATATTGTTATAAAGTACTAAATTGACCCTCAATTGACTTTGACAGTCTCCTTCTCGGTGTGTGGCGAGTCTCGGATTATTTGGTAAAATATTGTTATAAAGTACTAAATCGACCCTCAATTGACTTTGACAGTGTCCCACTGGGTGTGTGGCGATTCTCGGATTATTTCGTATAATATTGTTATAAAGTACTAAATCGACCCTCAATGGACTTTGACAGTCTCCCACAGGGTGTGTGGCGATTCTCGGATTATTTTGTATAATATTGTTCTTAAATACTAAATCGACCCTCAATTGACTTTGAGAGTCTCCCACTCGTTGTGTGGCGATTCTCGGTTTACTTCGTATAATATTGTTATAAAGTACTAAACCGACCCTCAATTGACTTTGAAAGTCTCCCAGTCGTTGTGTGGCGATTCTCAAATTATTTCGTATAATATTGTTCTTAAGTACTAAATCGATTCTCAATTGACTTTGACAGTCTCCCACTTGTTCTGTGGCGATTCTCGGTTTACTTCGTATAATATTGTTATAAAGTACTAAACCGACCCTCAATTGACTTTGAAAGTCTCCCACAGGGTGTGTGGCGCTTCTTGGATTACTTCGTATAATATTGTTATAAAGTACTAAACCGACCCTCAATTGACTTTGAAAGTCTCCCAGTCGTTGTGTGGCGATTCTCGAATTATTTCGTATAATATTGTTCTTAAGTACTAAATCGACCCTCAATTGACTTTGACAGTCTCCCACTCGGTGTGTGGCGATTCTCGGATTATTTGGTAAAATATTGTTATAAAGTACTAAATCGACCCTCAATTGACTTTGACAGTCTCCCACTGGGTGTGTGGCGATTCTCGGATTATTTTGTATAATATTGTTATAAAGTACTTAATCGACCCTCAATTGACTTTCACAGTCTCCCACAGGGTGTGTGGCGATTCTCGGATTATTTCGTATATTATTGTTATAAAGTACTAAATCGACCCTCAATTGACTTTGACAGTCTCCCACTCAGTGTGTGGCGATTCCCGGATTATTTCGTATATTATTGTTATAAAGTACTAAATCGACCCTCAATTGACTTTGACAGTCTCCCACAGGGTGTGTGGCGATTCTCGGATTATTTTGTATAATATTGTTCTTAAGTACTAAATCGACCCTCAATTGACTTCGACAGTCTCCCACGCGGTGTGTGGCGATTCTCGGATTACTTCGTATAATATTGTTATAAAGTACTAAACCGACCCTCAATTGACTTTGAAAGTCTCCCAGTCGTTGTGTGGCGATTCTCGAATTATTTCGCATAATATTGTTCTTAAGTACTAAATCGACCCTCAATTGACTTTGAGAGTCTCCCACTCGGTGTGTGGCGATTCTCGGATTATTTCGTATAATATTGTTATAAGTACTAAATCGACCCTCAATTGACTTTGACAGTCTCCCATTCGCTATGTGGCGATTCTCGGATTACTTGGTAAAATATTGTTATAAACTACTAAATCGACCCTCAATTGACTTTGAAAGTCTCCCACTGGCTGTGTGGCGATTCTCGGATTATTTGGTATAATATTGTTATAAAGTACTAAATCGACCCTCAATTGACTTTGACAGTCTCCCATTCGCTATGTGGCGATTCTCGGATTACTTGGTAAAATATTGTTTTAAAGTACTAAATTGACCCTCAATTGACTTTGACAGTCTCCCAGTGGGTGTGTGGCGATTCTCGGATTATTTTGTATAATATTGTTATAAAGTACTAAATTGAACCTCAATTGACTTTGACAGTCTCCCACTCGGTGTGTGGCGATTCTCGGATTATTTGGTAAAATATTGTTATAAAGTACTAAATCGACCCTCAATTGACTTTGATATTGTCCCACTGGGTGTGTGGCGATTCTCGGATTATTTCGTATAATATTGTTATAAAGTACTAAATCGACCCTCAATGGACTTTGACAGTCTCCCACAGGGTGTGTGGCGATTCTCGGATTATTTTGTATAATATTGTTCTTAAATACTAAATCGACCCTCAATTGACTTTGAGAGTCTCCCACTCGTTGTGTGGCGATTCTCGGTTTACTTCGTATAATATTGTTATAAAGTACTAAACCGACCCTCAATTGACTTTGAAAGTCTCCCAGTCGTTGTGTGGCGATTCTCAAATTATTTCGTATAATATTGTTCTTAAGTACTAAATCGATTCTCAATTGACTTTGACAGTCTCCCACTGGCTGTGTGGCGATTCTCGGATTATTTCGTATAATATTGTTATAAAGTACTAAATCGACCCTCAATTGACTTTGACAGTCTCCCACAGGGTGTGTGGCGATTCTCGGATTATTTTGTATAATATTGTTCTTAAATACTAAATCGACCCTCAATTGACTTTGAGAGTCTCCCACTCGTTGTGTGGCGATTCTCGGTTTACTTCGTATAATATTGTTATAAAGTACAAAACCGACCCTCAATTGACTTTGAGAGTCTCCCACTCGTTGTGTGGCGATTCTCGGTTTACTTCGTATAATATTGTTATAAAGTACTAAACCGACCCTCAATTGACTTTGAAAGTCTCCCAGTCGTTGTGTGGCGATTCTCGAATTATTTCGTATAATATTGTTCTTAAGTACTAAATCGATTCTCAATTGACTTTGACAGTCTCCCACTGGGTGTGTGGCGATTCTCGGATTATTTTGTATAATATTGTTATAAAGTACTAAATCGACCCTCAATTGACTTTGAAAGTCTCCCACAGGGTGTGTGGCGATTCTCGGATTATTTTGTATAATATTGTTCTTAAGTACTAAATCGACCCTCAATTGACTTTGACAGTCTCCCACGCGGTGTGTGGCGCTTCTTGGATTACTTCGTATAATATTGTTATAAAGTACTAAACCGACCCTCAATTGACTTTGAAAGTCTCCCAGTCGTTGTGTGGCGATTCTCGAATTATTTCGTATAATATTGTTCTTAAGTACTAAATCGACCCTCAATTGACTTTGACAGTCTCCCACTCGGTGTGTGGCGATTCTCGGATTATTTTGTAAAATATTGTTATAATGTACTAAATCGACCCTCAATTGACTTTGACAGTCTCCCACTAGGTGTGTGGCGATTCTCGGATTATTTTGTATAATATTGTTCTTAAGTACTAAATCGACCCTCAATTGACTTCGAAAGTCTCCCACGCGGTGTGTGGCGATTCTCGGATTACTTCGTATAATATTGTTATAAAGTACTAAATCGACCCTCAATTGACTTTGAGAGTCTCCCACTCGTTGTGTGGCGATTCTCGGATCACTTGGTAAAATATTGTTATAAAGTACTAAATCGACCCTCATTTGACTTTGAAAGTCTCCCAGTCGTTGTGTGGCGATTCTCGTATTATTTCGTATAATGTTGTTCTTAAGGACTAAATCGACCCTCAATTGACTTTGACAGTCTCCCACTCAGTGTGTGGCGATTCTCGGATTATTTCGTATAGTATTGTTATAAAGTACTAAACCGACCCTTAATTGACTTTGCCAGTCTCCCACTGGGTGTGTGGCGATTCTCGGACTATTTCGTATAATATTGTTATAAATTACTAAATCGACCCTCAATTGACTTTGACAGTCTCCCACTCAAGGTGTGGCGATTCTCTGATTATTTCGTATAATATTGTTCTTAAGTACTAAATCGACCCTCAATTGACTTTGACAGTCTCCCACTTGGTGTGTGGCGATTCTCGGATTATTTGGTAAAATATTGTTATAAAGTACTAAATCGACCCTCAATTGACTTTGAAAGTCTCCCACTGGCTGTGTGGCGATTCTCGGATTATTTCGTATAATATTGTTATAAAGTACTAAATCGACCCTCAATTGACTTTGACAGTCTCCCACAGGGTGTGTGGCGATTCTCGGATTATTTCGTATATATTGTTGTAAAGTACTAAATTGACCCTCAATTGACTTTGACAGTCTCCCAGTGGGTGTGTGGCGATTCTCGGATTATTTTGTATAATATTGTTATGAAGTACTAAATTGACCATCAATTGACTTTGACAGTCTCCCACTCGGTGTGTGGCGCTTCTCGGATTATTTGGTAAAATATTGTTATAAAGTACTAAATCGACCCTCAATTGACTTTGACAGTGTCCCACTGGGTGTGTGGCGATTCTCGGATTATTTCGTATAATATTGTTATAAAGTACTAAATCGATCCTCAATGGACTTTGACAGTCTCCCACAGGGTGTGTGGCGATTCTCGGATTATTTTGTATAATATTGTTCTTAAATACTAAATCGACCCTCAATTGACTTTGAGAGTCTCCCACTCGTTGTGTGGCGATTCTCGGTTTACTTCGTATAATATTGTTATAAAGTACTAAACCGACCCTCAATTGACTTTGAAAGTCTCCCAGTCGTTGTGTGGCGATTCTCAAATTATTTCGTATAATATTGTTCTTAAGTACTAAATCGATTCTCAATTGACTTTCACAGTCTCCCACTGGGTGTGTGGCGATTCTCGGATTATTTCGTATAATATTGTTATAAAGTACTAAATCGACCCTCAATTGACTTTGACAGTCTCCCACAGGGTGTCTAGCGATTCTCGGATTATTTTGTATAAT
>NW_024738786.1:0-16662 GCF_018991925.1 Homarus americanus | reverse complement strand
AGTCGATAATCTACTTCCCCAAAAAGTCGATAATCTACTTTCCTGAAAAGTAGATAATCTACTTTCCCGAAAAGTAGATAATCTACTTTTCGAGAAAGTAGATAACCAACTTTCCCGGAAAGTAGATATTTCCCATTTTCTGTGATACAAATTTCCCGTTTTCTAAGATAATCTACTTCTTAAAAGTAGGTAATATTTTACCAAAAAGTCGATAATCTACTTCCCCGAAAAGTCGATAATCTACTTTCCTGAAAAGTAGATAATCTACTTTTCGGGAAAGTAGATAACCAACTTTCCCGGAAAGTAGATATTTCTCATTTTGTATGATATAAATTTCCCGTTTTCTATGATAATCTACTTCGGAAAATAAGGTAATATTTCGCAAAAAGTCGATAATCTACTTCCCCAAAAAGTCGATAATCTACTTTCCTGAAAAGTAGATAATCTACTTTTCGGGAAAGTAGATAACCAACTTTGCGGAAAGTAGATATTTCCCATTTTCTGTGATACATATTTCCCGTTTTCTATGATAATCTACTTCTTAAAAGTAGGTAATATTTTACCAAAAAGTCGATAATCTACTTTCCTGAAAAGTAGATAATCTACTTTTCGGGAAAGTAGATAACCAACTTTTGCGGAAAGTAGATATTTCCCATTTTCTGTGATACATATTTCCCGTTTTCTATGATAATCTACTTCTTAAAAGTAGGTAATATTTTACCAAAAAGTCGATAATCTACTTCCCCGAAAAGTAGATAATCTACTTTTCGGGAAAGTAGATAACCAACTTTCGCGGAAAGTAGATATTTCCCATTTTCTGTGATACAAATTTCCCGTTTTCTATGATAATCTACTTCTTAAAAGTAGGAAATATTTTATTAAAAGGTCGATAATCTACTTCCCCGAAAAGTCGATAATCTACTTTTCAGGAAAGTAGATAATCTACTTTTCAGGAAAGTAGATAACCAACTTTCCCGGAAAGTAGATATTTCCCATTTTCTATGATACAAATTTCCCGTTTTCTATGATAATCTACTTCTTAAAAGTAGGTAATATTCTACCAAAAAGTCGATAATCTACTTCCCCGAAAAGTCGATAATCTACTTTTCCGAAAAGTAGATAATCTACTTTTCAGGAAAGTAGATAACCAACTTTCCCGGAAAGTAGATATTTCCCATTTTCTATGATATAACTTTCCCGTTTTCTATGATAATCTACTTTTTAAAAGTAGGTAATATTTTACCAAAAAGTCGATAATCGACTTCCCCGAAAAGTCGATAATCTACTTTCCTGAAAAGTAGATAATCTACTTTTCGGGAAAGTAGATAACCAACTTTCGCGAAAAGTAGATATTTCCCATTTTCTGTGAGACAAATTTCCCGTTTTCTGTGATAATCTACTTCTTAGAAGTAGGTAATATTTTATTAAAAAGTCGATAATCTACTTCCCCGAAAAGTCGATAATCTACTTTCCTGAAAAGTAGATAATCTACTTTTTGGGAAAGTAGATAACCAACTTTCGCGGAAAGTAGATATTTCCCATTTTCTGTGATACAAATTTCCCGTTTTCTATGATAATCTACTTCTTAAAAGTAGGTAATATTTTACCAAAAAGTCGATAATCTACTTCCCCGAGAAGTCGATAATCTACTTTCCTGAAAAGTAGATAATCTACTTTTCGGGAAAGTAGATAACCAACTTTCCCGGAAAGTAGATATTTCCCATTTTCTGTGATACAAATTTCCCGTTTTCTATGATAATCTACTTCTTAAAGTAGGTAATATTTTACCAAAAAGTCGATAATCTACTTCCCCGAAATGTCGATAATCTACTTTCCCGAAAAGTAGATAATCTACTTTTCGGGAAAGTAGATAACCAACTTTCCCGGAAAGTAGATATTTCCCATTTTCTGTGATACAAATTTCCCGTTTTCTATGATAATCTACTTCTTAAAAGTAGGCAATATTTTACCAAAAAGTCGATAATCTACTTCCCCGAAAAGACGATAATCTACTTTCCCGAAAAGTAGATAATCTACTTTACGGAAAAGTAGATAATCAACTTTCCCGGAAAGTAGATATTTCCCATTTTCTATGATATAAATTTCCCGTTTTCTATGATAATCTGCTTCTTAAAGTAGGTAATATTTTACCAAAAAGTCGATAATCTACTTTTCCGAAAAGTAGATAATCTACTTTTCAGGAAAGTAGATAACCAACTTTCCCGGAAAGTAGATATTTCCCATTTTCTATGATATAAATTTCCCGTTTTCTATGATAATCTACTTCGGAAAATAAGGTAATATTTCGCAAAAAGTCGATAATGTACTTCCCCAAAAAGTCGATAATCTACTTTCCTGAAAAGTAGATAATCTACTTTTCGGGAAAGTAGATAACCAACTTTCGCGAAAAGTAGATATTTCCCATTTTCTGTTATACAAATTTCCCGTTTTCTATGATAATCTCTTCTTAAAAGTAGGAAATATTTTATTAAAAAGTCGATAATCTACTTCCCCGAAAAGTCGATAATCTACTTTTCAGGAAAGTAGATAACCAACTTTCCCGGCAAGTAGATATTTCCCATTTTCTATGATATAAATTTCCCGTTTTCTATGATAATCTACTTCTTAAAAGTAGGTAATATTTTACCAAAAAGTCGATAATCTACTTCCCCGAAAAGTCGATAATCTACTTTTCCGAAAAGTAGATAATCTACTTTTCAGGAAAGTAGATAACCAACTTTCCCGGAAAGTAGATATTTCCCATTTTCTATGATATAAATTTCCCGTTTTCTATGATAATCTACTTCTTAAAAGTAGGTAATATTTTACCAAAAAGTCGATAATCTACTTCCCCGAAAAGTCGATAATCTACTTTCCTGAAAAGTAGATAATCTACTTTTCGGGAAAGTAGATAACCAACTTTCGTGGAAAGTAGATATTTCCCATTTTCTGTGAGACAAATTTCCCGTTTTCTGTGATAATCTACTTCTTAGAAGTAGGTAATATTTTATTAAAAAGTCGATAATCTACTTCCCCGAAAAGTCGATAATCTACTTTCCTGAAAAGTAGATAATCTACTTTTTGGGAAAGTAGATAACCAACTTTCGCGGAAAGTAGATATTTCCCATTTTCTGTGATACAAATTTCCCGTTTTCTATGATAATCTACTTCTTAAAAGTAGGTAATATTTTACTACAAAAAGTCGATAATTCACTTTTCTGAAAAGTAGATAATCTACTTTCCTTTAAAGTAGATAACCAACTTTCCCGGAAAGTAGATATTTCCCATTTTCTATGATACAAATTTCCCGTTTTCTATGATAATCTACTTCGCAAAATTAGGTAATATTTGCCCAAAATTCGATAATTTACTTCCCAGGAAAGTCGATAATCTACTTTCTCGAAAAGTAGAAAAAATCTACTTTTCGGGAAAGTAGATAACCAACTTTCCCGGAAAGTAGATATTTCCCATTTTCTATGATACAAATTTCCAGTTTTCTATGATAATCTACTTAGCAAAATTAGGTCATATTTCCCCAAAATTCGATAATTTACTCCCCAGAAAAGTCGATAATCTACTTTCCCGAAAAGTAGAAAAAATCTAGTTTTCGGGAAAGTAGATAACCAACTTTCCCGGAAAGTAGATATTTCCCATTTTCTATGATACAAATTTCCCGTTTTCTATGATAATCTACTTCGGAAAATTAGGTAATATTTGCCCAAAAGTCGATAATCTACTTCCCCAAAAAGTCGATAATCTACTTTCCCGAAACGTACTTACTTACGATCTTTTGAGAATCCGAATTTACTCTCTTTTTAATTGTCGTAAGTTGGAACTTAAGAGAAAAAAAAATAACTTACGATTTTTCTAATTCTCAAAAGATCGTAAGTACAGTATCTCCTTTTCGGTGACGTAGATTTTCTACTTTTCGGGAAAGTATAATAAATGGCTCTTTTCATTTTTGTCTTTGGAACCCTTTTGTTTTCAACTTTTTTATTAGGATTATTATAAAGAAAGAAAAGGGTATTTTTTTCATTTATACGACACATTAAGTTAATATACAAATAGGTATTGCAATGATTGACACCAGGTTACTGCTAGGTTAGGTTACCCTCATGGTACTACAACCTGTGTACACAGGGTCCCATAAAGGCGACCCAACCTGGATCATGCAAGGCTACCAGTGTACCTTGGTCGACGTGTCTCGCCTATCTCTACAGTAAGGGGCTCAGACAAGCCTCGGCACCCAGCCCTTGGCAGCATCACTGTCCCTAGCAGTGACACACAGCCTTTAGTGTCATCATATAGCCCTTACTAGCTGTACACAACTAGCTACTTATAAGCCCCTAGAAGCATCATGTAAATCTTATGGGAGAATCAATCAGCTTCCTCAGAGACACAGATGGCTCTTAAGAGCCTCACACATCCCTAAGTTGTCACAAACATCACTTATCCCCTTGAAGATACACTGCCTTGTAATTAATTTTTAATATGTGTAACAATTGAAAAACAAAAACAAAATACAATTACAAAAGTTTGTCCAGAGGAAAAATTCATTGGTTACAAAGTAAGTTGTGAACACGTAATAAATAAATAACTGATAATTAGGGTAAATTCTTAAACTGGCATTTATTATTTCAGTGCTGTGCCAGCTGGAGTAAAACATTGTGTTATACAAATGAAGATGAAACTACTGTACAAAATATCGTAACTTCAACAATGTTATGACATTGTTGACTTATTTTGTACTTCAGTTTTATTTCAACTTGTATAACGAGCTATTTTACTCTTGCTGGCACTGGATTAAAAGATGCTAGTTCAAGAATTTACTGTAATTTTCAGTTCTTATTAAATCATTACAACTTGCTTGTAACATTATGTCACAAGTTCTCTGCATTTTAAGTGAGCTGAAGTCACCTTGGGCATTCCATTGGTGGACCACAGCAGTGACGTCACCACTAGTAGTCTACGTCAATGGTGGAACAGACCACAAGAGCAATGACGTCATCACCAATAGTCTGCCTCATTGGTGAGACAGAAGCCCTATACTTTACACCTCACAATCAGTCCTTCCCTCACTCCTACACCTCACAGTGAGTCCTTTCCTCACTCCTACACCTCACAATCAGTCCTTCCCTCACTCCTACACCTCACAGTCAGTCCTTCCCTCACTCCAACACCTCATAGGGAGTCCTTCCCTCACTCCTACACATCAGTGAGTCCTTCACTCACTCCTACACCTCACCGTGAGTCCTTCCTTCACCCCTACACATCACAGCGAGACCTTCCATCACTCCTACACATCACAGTGAGTCCTTCCCATACTCCTGCACCTCACAGTCAGTTCTTTCCTCACTCCTACACCTCACAGTGAGTCCTTCCCTCACTCCAACACCTCATAGGGAGTCCTTCCCTCACTCCTACACATCAGTGAGTCCTTCACTCCTACACCTCACAGCGAGTCCTTCCTCACTCCTACACATCACAGTGAGTCCTTCCCACACTCCTATACACAGCACAGCGAGTCCTTCCCTCACTCCTACATCGTGAGTCCTTCTCTGCTCCTACATATCACAGTGAGTCCTTCCCTCACTCCTACACATCACAGCGAGACCTTCCTCACCTACACATCACAGTGTGACCTTCCCCCTCCTCCTACATATCACAGTGAGACCTTCACACTCCTATGCACAGCACAGTGTGTCCTTCTCTCACTCCTATACATCCGTGAGTCCTTCCCTCATACTACAACATTGCATCTCCCCCTCACTCCTATAAAACACTGCAATCCTCCTGTCCTCCTTAAGATGGTAGTCCTCCTCTCACTCCTTAGTGGGTCAGTAGTCCTCCTCTCTCACTCCTTGTAGGTCAGTAAGTCCTCCTCTCCTTCTTAGTAGGTCAGCAAGTCCTCCTCTCTCCTTAAGTAGGTCAATCAGTCCTCCTCTCACTCCTTAATGGAGTCAGTAAGTCCTCCTCTCACTTCTTAGTAGGTCAGTAAGTCCTCCTCTCACTTCTTAGTAGGTCAGTAAGTCCTCCTCTCACTTCTTAGTGGGTCAGTAAGTCCTCCTCTCACTTCTTAGTAGGTCAGTAAGTCCTCCTCTCACTTCTTAGTAGGTCAGTAGTCCTCCTCTCACTCCTTGGCTCCAAGTCTCTCCTCTCATTCTTCTTGTGGGTCAGTAAGTCCTCCTCTCACTCCTTGTAGGTCAGTAAGTCCTCCTCACTTCTTAGTAGGTCAAGAGTCCTCCTCTCACTGCTCAGTGGTCCAGTAGTCCTCCTCTCCTTAATGGTCAGTAAGTCCTCCTCTCCACTTCTTAAATGCCAGGTCCAGTAGTCCTTTCTCACTTCTTATCTGGTCAGTAAGTCCTCCTCTCGCTTCTTCCAGTGAGTCAGTAGGTCTCTCTCCTGGTGAGCGTCAGTAAGTCTTCTCTCATTCATTAGTCCAGCAAGTCCTTTCTTTCATTACAGACATCCTACATGTCCTTCCTTGGGTCCTACACCACACTATATCCTTCCCTCCTTCCTACATACTAGTCCTTCCTCAATATTACACTGACCTGCATGTCCTTTCCTCAGTCCTCCAGTAGTCTTTGATAAACTTTCAATACACCGTTATAATCTATTTGCATTTATAAAGAGTTTGTCGAACCAACAGTAAATATTATACATACAATACTCCTGTCATGTCGGGTGGCTTTGTAGCCTGATAAAGATAGATATATGTCCTAAATAAGTCAGACATTAGGGCATCAGTAACCTCTCAGTACCAATACTGTGCAGTTCAGTACAATGTAGCTCTCTAAAGGCCTAACACATCTCCAAGTTGATATTCTGTACTATACACAAGCAGCCTCTGGTTGATCAGACTGCCCAACCTGCTGCCCATAGTCCTTAAATTCATTCAACCACCTGCTAGTGTCCACAGAGCCCTAGTTAGCCAAACAGTCCATGGCGGCGTGCATAAGCCCTGGGGGCTCACACCAGCCCCTAGGGTGACATGCTCTCAGAACATTTACAACAAATGCAATCTTTTTTTAACAATTTCAAAGTTTGCCCAGAGAAATGTCATTGGTTACAAGTAAGTTGAAGCTGTAATAATTACTTAATTTTTGTAGTCTTAACTAACATCTTGTATTTCCTGCAGGAAGAATAAAATATTTTGTTTTCCAAATGAAGATGAAACTAAAATCCAAGTCAATTAAGTTGAACAAAATACTTCCTGACTGTCTGAATTTCAAATCACATAAATATTACAACAGTGTATTAGAATTTATAAACTTAGCACCACAAATCTATGGTCACTCTATACAAGTTCTTCCTCTTCATACACACCTTTTCTACAAGTCCTTCCTCATCCCTACACCCACACACTACAGTCCTTCCTCACTCATACACACACTACAAGTCCTTCTCTTCTCCTACCACACACAAAGTCCTTTCCTCATCCCTACCACACTAAGTCCTTCTCTTGCTCACCACACTACAATCCTTCCCTCTCTCCTGCACACTGCAAGTCCTTCCTCCTCCTACACCACACTACAGAGTCCTTCCCTCCTCCCCTACACCACACTACAAGTCCTTCCTCATTCCTACACCCACACTACAATCGCCTCCCTCATCTCCACCCACACTACAAGTCCTTCTCTTACTCCTACACCACCTACAATCCTTCCCTCACTCCTACACCACCGTCATTCCTCACTCCTCATGCTGCCACCACTTCTGGGTCATCCTCACCACTCTACCCAGTCCTTCCTCATCTGGGGTCCTTCCCCTCCTCACCCTACCAGTCCTTCTCTTGCTCTCACTCTGAGTTCTTCCTCATCCTACACCACTGCAGTCCTTCCCTCCTCCTACACCTACAAGTCCTTCACTCTCCTACCTACAAGTCCTTCTCTTCTCCTACACCACACTAAGTCCTTCCTCCCTGCTCACTACCATCCTTCCTCACTCCTCACCACATTACGTCCTTCCTTGCTCCCTACACTAGTCCCTTCCTGCTCTACACTACAATCCCTTCCCTCACTCCTTACCCACTTAGTCCTCCTCTTACTCTTACACCTACAGGTCTCCCCCTCACTCCCTACACCACCACCACAGTCCTTCCTCCTCCTTCCTCACTCTACACCACCTACAGGTCCTTCTCCTCCTACACCACACTACAAGTCCTTCCCTCACTCCTACACACACACTACAATCCTTCCCTCACTCTCACCCACACTAGAGTCTTCCTTGCTCCTGATACACCACCTATAAGTCCTTCCTCTTGCTCCCTCCCACCACGCTTCGAGTCCTTCTCCTCTACACCTCACTCACAGTCCTTCCTCACCACCCACGACCTACAGTCCTTCCCTCCTCTTCCCTGCACCACACTACAAGTCCTTCTCACCTCCTCACCCACACTACAGGTCCTTCCCTCACTCCTGCACCACACTACAAGTCCTTCCCTCACTCCTCCACCACCAGGGTCCTTCCCTCCTCCTGCCACCCTCCTGAGGGTCCACTTCCTCACTCCTGCCTACCCACTACAGTCTTCACTCACTCTACCACACTGGAGTCCTTCCCTCCTCCTTGCCCTACAAGTCCTTCCCTCTCTCTACACACTGGGTCTTCCTCACTCCTTACACCTACAATCATTACATCCTACACACACTTTCTAGGTCCTTCCCTTGCTCTCCTACAACACTACAGAGTCTTCTCACTCCTTACACCCTCTGAGTCCTTCCCTCACTCCTGCACACCACTACAAGTCCTTCCTCACTCCTACACCACACTGCTGTCCTTCTCCTCCCACCACACACAAGTCACCCCTCCCTCCTTTACCACACTACAGTCCTTCCCTCACTCCTACACCCCTACGATCCTTCCTCACTCACGCCACCTACGTCCTTCTCTTACTCTACACCACACAATCCTTCCCTCCCTCCTTCACCACTACAAGTCCTTCCTCACTCTTCACCCACCTACAGTCCTTCCCTCACTCATACACCCCTTTCGTCCTTCTCTTGCTCCTACACCACACTACAGTCTCCCTCACTCCCACCACTAAGTCCCCCTCCCTCACTCACTACACCTGAGTCCTTCCTCACTCCTACACCACCGTCCTCCTCTTGCTCTCTACACCACTTCAGTCCTCCTCTGCTCTACACCACACACTACAAGTCCTTCCTCACTCCTTTTTGCATTCTAGGTCCTTCCTCTTGCTCCTCACACACACTACAAGTCCTTCTCTTGCTCCTACACCCACACAAGTCCTTCCCTCACTCATACCTTTTCAGTCCTTCTCTTGCCCACACCCACACTACAAGTCCTCCTCTTACTCTACACCACTGTCCTTCCCTGCCTCCTTCCTTTTTTAGTCCTTCTCTTGCTCTACCACCCCTTCTGGTCGCTTCTCTTGCTCCTACACACACTGGTCCCCTCTCTCCTTTAACTTTACAAGTCGCTTCTCTTACTCCTGCACACTACAAGTCCTCTCTTGCTCACCACACTACGTCCTTCCCTCACTCCTTACACAACCTCTTGGGTCCTTCTCTTGTCACTACACCACTAAGTCCTTCCTCACTCCACACAGCACACTGGTGCTTCTCTTGCTCCTACCACACTACAATCCTTCTTGTCCACCACATCTTTAAGAGTCCTTCTCTTGCTCCTGCACCCACTACCAAGTCCTTTGCTCCTGCACTACAGGTCCTTCCCTCACTCTTACAATCTGGGGTCCTTCTCTTGCTCCTACCACTACAGGTCCTTCTCTCCTCCTACACTACACTACAGTCCTTCCCTCTGTCATCTTTTCGTCCTTCTCTTGCTCCTACACCACACTACAGTCCTTCCTCCTCCCTTCCACACTACCGTCCTTCTCTTGCTCCTACACTACTCTGTGTTGCTGCTACACCACTACAGTCTTTGCTCCTCCTACACCTACAGTCTTCCTCCTCCCTACACAGAGTCCTTCCTCGCTCTCACCACACTACAAGTCCTTCACTCCTCTACACACACTACAGTCCTTCCCCTCACTCCTACACCACACTTCCGTCCTCCTCACTCCACTGAGTCCTTCCTCGCTCCTACACACTACAGTCCTTCTCTCATCTTGTGTCCTTCCTCCTCCTGACACTTGATTGCCCTCACTCCTACACCACACTACGTCCTTCCTCATTATACACACTACAGAGTCCTTCTCACTCATCTTACCACACCTGCAGTCCTTCCTCCTCCTTACCAAGTCCTTCCTCAATCCTGCAACAATGTCCTTCCTCACTCATACAACACTACAGAGTCCTTTTCTCTCTCCTACATCCTGCAAGTGTCCTTCCTGCTCCTACACAATGCTGCAGGTCGTTCCTCTGCTCCTACCTGTCTGCAAGTCTTTCTCTCAATCTACCTTTGCAGTCCTTCCCTCTGTTTCTACATAACACTGCAAGTCCTTCCTCACTCCTACAATACTAGGGTCCTCCTCATTTCTACACAACTGCAAGTCCGTCCTCAATCCTACAAAGAGCTAAGTCATTCCTCGTCTACCCTTCGCCTTCTCTCACTTCTACCATTACTAAGTCCTTCCTCACTCCAACACCATCACTGGGTCGCCCTCACTCTTCACAATCTAAGTCGTTCCCTCATTTCTAACATGGTGCATCCCTCAATCTCATACAATACTGAGGTGCTTCCTCCACTCCTCTGTACTGTCCTTCCCTCATTTCTACTTTTTGTCCATCCTCATCCTACTGGCTTGGTCTTCCCTCGTCTACATTACCTTCATGTCCTTTCTCCTCCTGCATTGCTTCTTGTCCTTCCTCACTCTACCAACTTGCATGTCGTTTCCTCCTCCTCTACTCTTCTGTTTCCTAGTCTTACAACACTTCATGCCTTTTCTCACTCTACACACTTCTGTGCTTCCCTCGTCTTCACAACACTTCATGTCCTTTCTCCCTCCTTCCACAACACCACTCCTAACCTCACTCTTACACTGCATCTTAAGCATTTCTTTGCTTCTCACTCCTACAGTATCTCTACAGTGATCCGTGAATAAAATTCCAACACTGTTATAATCTGTTTTAGTATTTATGTGAGCCTTTAACCAACACTTACATTTATACAATACAACTTCCTGTCATGTTTGGTAGCTTTAAGTTATTTAGAAATATTCATCCTTTACCATACTCTTGATGTTTCTCTTGTCCCATCTTGATCACCTCTGCGTCATCTGTACACTGGGTAGTACTCATCTCCCCTGAAGTAAATATTTTCTGTTAATGCCTGTGAAATTAAAATTTTATAGACCAAAATATTTTTTTGTATATATTGCAGGGCATGAAATTAAATCAATCTGCTTTCATTTCTGTGTACCCAGCACTCCTCTTTATCAAAATTTACCACCAGACAAGTGCAAGTCACACGAGGAGGTCACAACAACAAGTATGGGGTGGCCTATAATGAGTCTTATATTACTCTCTGAGTTCTCAGCAGTAACCCTCAGGTCGCTCAAAATATAGACATCATGTTGAAGATGAATCTTAAAATATAACTTAGCATTGTTATAAAGTTGAGACCACAAACAAGGTCAAGTAAAGGAACAATTTAGTACAGTACATGGCCACCTTCAGTGCCCAAGCCCGAACCTCAGCCACCATGCCCCCTCCTCGTTTTGTTTATGATGAGGTCCAATCTACTGTCTCTCCAGATATGGCACCATCCTGGTCTACAATGCAATGATGGGTACAGCACCATATAGTTTCACCAAAACCAACAGGTACAGCACCATACAGTCCACAGACAGTTACAGCACCATATGACCCACACAGTTGATTTCAACACCGCCTGGTCCACAGAATGACAGGTACCCAGCACCATGCAAAATGCCGGTGCATTTATATACAGTCCACAGGATGTGAATCCTTTGTCAAAGCCAACAAAATGACAGGTCATCTTGATGTTGCCACGTCATCTGTACACCAAGTTATGGTCCTCAGGCTCCCTGGAGAAGCATTTTCTGTTAATACCTGTGAAATTAAAATTAAATTAACCAAAAATATTTTTTTTATATATTGCAGGGCGACAAGAATTAAAAATCACTCTTTCTTCATACTGTTATGCCAGCACTCCTCTTTATCAAGAATTTACCACTAGTCAAGTCACAAGTCACACGAGTGGTCACAACAACAAGCAGGGTAAACACTATAATGACTCTTATATTATCTCCACCAGGTTCTCAATAATAACCCTCAGATTAACTCAAAATATAGGTATCATGTTGAAGATGAATCATGAAATGCATAACTTAGCATTATAAAGTTAAGAGACCACAAACAAAGGTCAAGTAAAGGAACAATTTAAGCACAGTACAGATGACCACAGCCTAAATTAACCCAAACCCGAACCTCAGCCTCACCATACACTAGAAAAGTACAAAAGTATACACCACTTATCTCCATATAAATATATCCCGAGTCCAGACCAATTGTACCACACTTGCACCACACACTATCACCAGCCAGGCTCGTCTACCTCCCTGCACTTGCCGTGACCCACACAATGTGGATACCATGCCGCCAATTACCATACTATTTTACCTAACAAATGCACAACGTTAATCTGACTTACTTATTATATACTTATTATAAATTAATATATATAACATACTAGACAATGTTTACATACAGGAACATATATATTACATATAGTCCAACCTACTGAAGAAGCAGTGTAATTAATTACCTCTCAATCAAATATATTCAGTGCCTTATAAAACTCCCTTCCCAAAGATAAAACACTTGTGTTTTATTTTCAGTTTGGTGAATGAGATAAAGCACTTGATACGAAATTCTCTCACTCCTACACAACATACTAAGTCCATCCCTCACTCGTACGCAAGACTGCAAGTCCTTTCCTCACTCCTATACACTAGAAGTCCTTCCCTAACTCCTACACAATACTAGAAGTCCTTCTTTCACTCCTACACAACACTGCAAGTCCTTTCCTTCCTCTTTCACAACCCTGCAAGTCCTTCTCTCACTCCTACATAAACCTGCGAGTCCTTCCTTCACTTCTACACAACCCTGCAAGTCCTTCCCTCACTCCTCCACAGACCTGCTAGTCTTTCCGTCACTCCTACACAACCCTGAAAGTCCTTCCCTCACTCCTACACAACCGTGCATGTCCTTCCTTAACTCCTACACAACCCTGCAAGTCCTTCCCTCACTCCTACACAACACCGCATGTCCTTCCCTCACTCCTACACAATACTAGAAGCACTTCCCTCACTCCTACACAATACTACATAACCTCCTTTCACTCCTACACAATACTAGAAGTCCTTCCTTCACTCCTACACAACCCTGCAAGTCTTTCTTTCAATCCTACACAATACTGCAAGTCCTTCCCTCATTTCTACACAAGACTGCAAGCAATTCCCTCACTCCTACACAATACTAGAAGTCCTTCCCTCGTCTACACAACCCTACACGTCCTTCCCTCACTCCTACACATCACTTCATGTCTTTTCCTCACTTCTACACAACACCGCATGTCCTTCCCTCACTCCTACACAATACTAAAAATCCTTCCCTCATTTCTACACGACACTGCAAGACCTTCCCGCACTCCTGCACAACCCTGTAAGTCCTTCCCTCAATCCTACACAACATTGCAAGTCCTTCCCTCACTCCTACACAATACTAAAAGTCCTTCCCTCATTTCTACACAACACTGTAAGTCCTTCCCTCACTCATACACAATACTAGAAGTCCTTCCCTCGTCTACATAACTCTGCAAGTCCTTCCCTCACTTTTACACATCACTTCATGTTCTGTCCTCACTCCAACACAACACTGCAAGGCCTTCTCTCACTCCTACACAACACCGCATAACCTTTCCTCACTCGTTCACATCACCGCATGTCCATCCCTCACTCTTACATAATATTGCTTGTTCTTTCCTCACTCCTACAGTGCTACAGTATCTCTACAGTAGTCAGTAGTTAAGATTTCAACACACTGTTATAATCTGTTTTAGTATTTATGTGGACGTATTTAACCAACACTTACATATATACAATACAACTTCCTGTCATGTTTGGTAGACTGAGTTATTTAGAGAATGTTCATCCTTTACTGTACTCTTGATCGTTTCTCTTGTCCATCTTGATGTTGCCTCGTCATCTGCATACCAAGTTATGGTCCTCATCCTCCCGGGAGTAAAATTTTTTGTTAATACCTGTAAAATTAAAATTTTATTAACCAAAAATAGGGTTTTTTGTATATTGCAGGACGACAAGAATTAAAATCAATCTTTCTTCATACTGTTATGCCAGCACTCCTCTTTATCAAGAATTTACCACTAGTCAAGTCACAAGTCACACGAGTGGTCACAACAACAAGCAGGGTAAACACTATAATGACTCTTATATTATGTCCACCAGGATCTTTATAATAACCCTCAGATTAACTCAAAATATAGGTATCATGTTGAAGATGAATCATGAAATGCATAACTTAGCATTATAAAGTTAAGAGACCACAAACAAAGGTCAAGTAAAGGAACAATTTAAGTACAGCACAGATGACCACAGCCTAAATTAACCCAAACCCGAACCTCAGCCTCACCATACACTAGAAAAGTACAAAAGAATACACCACTTATCTCCATATAAATATATCCTGAGTCCAGACCAATTGTACCACACTTGCACCACACACTATCACCAGCCAGGCTCGTCTACCTCCCTGCACTTGCCATGAACCCACTCAATGTGGATACCATGTCGCCAATTACCATACTATTTTACCTAATAAATGCACAACGTTAACCTGATATACTTACTACATACTTATTATAAATTAATATATATAACATACTAGACAATGTTTACATACAGGAACATATATACAATATAGTCCTACCTACTAAAGAAGCAGTGAAATTACCTCTCAATCAAATATATTCAGTGCCTTATAAAACTCCCTCCCCAAAGATAAAACACTTGCGTTTTATTTTCAGTCTGGTAAATGAGATAGAGCATTTGCTACGAAATTCTCTCACTCCTACACAACATACTGCAAGTCCTTCCCTCAATCTCACACAACATACTAAGTCCATCCCTCACTCCTGCACAGCATACCAAGTCCTTCTCTCACTCCTACACAACATACCAAGTTCATGCCTCACTCCTGTACAAAATACCAAGTCCTTTCCTTACTCCTACACAATACTACAAGTCCATCCTTCACTCCTACACAACATACCAAGTCCTTCCCTCACTCCTACACAACATACCAAGTCCTTCCCTCACTCCTACACAACATACCAAATCCTTCCCTCACTCCTGCACAAAATACCAAGTCCTTCACTCACTCCTACACAACATACCAAATACTTCCCTCACTCCTGCACAGCATACCAAGTCCTTCTCTCACTCCTACACAACATACCAAGTTCATCCCTCACTCCTGCACAACATACCAAGTCCTTCCCTCACTCCTGCACAACATAACAAGTCCTTCCCTCACTCCTACACAACATACCAAATCCTTCCCTCACTCCTGCACAGCATACCAAGTCCTTCTCTCACTCCTACACAACATACCAAGTTCATCCCTCACTCCTGCACTACATACCAAATCCTTCCTCACTCCTGCACAGCATACCAAGTCCTTCTCTCACTCCTGCACAACCTACCAAGTCCATCCTTCACTCCAACACAACATACCGAGTCCTTCCTCACTCCTTCACATCATACCAAGTCCTTCCCTCACTCCCACATAACATACCAAGTCCATCCCTCACTCCTACACAACATACCAAGTCCTTCCCTCACTCCCACGCAAAATACCAAGTCCTTCCCTCACTCCCACACAACATGGCAAGTCCTTCCCTCACTCCTGCACAACACCAAGTCCTTCCCTTACTCCTATACAATACTGCATGGCCATCCCTCACTCCTACACAACATACCAAGTCCATCCCACACTCCTGAATAACATACCACGCACTTTGCTCACTCCTACACAACATACCTAGTCCTTCCCTCACTTCTACACAGCATACCAAGCCCCTTCCCTCACGCCTCCTCAACATACCAAGTCCTTCCCTCACTCCTTCACAACATACCAAGTCATTCCTTCACTCCTACACAACATACCAAGTCCTTCCCTCACTCCTACACAACATACCAATTCCTTCCCTTACTCCTACACAACATACCAAGTCCTTCCCTTACTCCTACACAACATACCAAGTCCTTCCTTACCCTACACAACATGCCAAATCCTTCCCTCACTCCTACACATACCAAGTCCTTCCTCACCCTACACAACATACCAAGTCCTTCCCTTACTCCTACACAACATACCAAGTCCTTCCCTCACTCCTGCACAACATATCAAGTCCTTCCCTTACTCCGACACAATACTGCATGGCCATCCCTCACTCCTGCACAACACCAAGTCCTTCCCTTACTCCTATACAATACTGCATGGCCATCCCTCACTCCTACACAACATACCAAGTCCATCCCACACTCCTGAATAGCATACCACGCACTTTGCTCACTCCTACACAACATACCTAGTCCTTCCCTCACTTCTACACAGCATACCAAGCCCCTTCCCTCACGCCTCCTCAACATACCAAGTCCATCCCACACTCCTGAATAACATACCACGCACTTTG
>NW_024738785.1:0-7740 GCF_018991925.1 Homarus americanus | reverse complement strand
CTCAACTGGTGTCCCTGTAATATACTGGTCTGAGGAGGATATCAGTCGAGTACTGACCTTTCGCAGCTTAAGCCCGAAAGCTTATCACTACTTGCCTGATAGAAGTCAATTTTGTTTCCCATCTATCAGTACACTGCATCGTTGGATTCTCAGCTCAATGTGGAACCAGGTGTGTTGCATGCACTTCTGCAACTGTTGTACCATAAATGTGAGTCTATGGATGACTGTAAACGTCTACGTGTTTAATCTTTTGATGAAACAAGTGTCAGTGAAGGTAACACTTGTCTTGTGAGGTCATAATTCCTGTCACATCACTCACACCTGGCGGCAAAGGCAGCACCTGTGATCACCTGCTCTAACTGCCCCCCCCACCACCCATAATCTGATAATCTGTTGTCAGTGGCTGTAACACTTATCATATGAAGTCATAACTCCTGTCACCTCATGTCTACATTATTAGTATAATGGACAAACAGGGAGGAAAAGAACTCCTGTAGGCAACTGTATATATAGTCATCATTACCCTATCTTAAGCTGCAGTTATTTAAATACAAGACTATAACTGAAATACATTGTTTTTCTTTTAACCTTTCCTTCTGTGTATCACCCACCACACTGACTGGTGTCCTTACCTAAAGTTATATGCAAGATTAAACTCTCTATTAGTATTATTTTCTATGTGAGATACTGAGATAACAAAGTACAGTATATAGAACCATAAAATGTTCTGTTTATAAGAGGTGAGAGGTAGGCGAGGAAGTCTGCCTGCTGACGTCAGCAAAGCTCCACCCACCTGGGCCTAGGCTAGCCTAGTCTAACCTGACCTAACCTAACCTAACCTAACCTTGTGTAAAACAAGTCTAGCCTAGCCTAGCCTAGCCTAGCCTAGCCTAACCTGACCTTATCTAACCAAAACTAACCTAACCTTGATCTGATCTGATCTGATCTGATCTAATATAGTGATTAGTTTTAATCAGATTGTTATACGTCTTTTTGATCAGTCTAAGTTTCTTTCATCTTACTCTTCATTTTTTCTCTGTTGTTCATCTTTGTTATATTGTTTTCTTTATGCTTTCTTTTCTTTCCCTCCTCCTCCTCTTCTGATTCCTCTATTGTTCTTTAAGAAATCAGGATAACTGTTAAGATTTGTTGACCAATTTTCTCTACATTTTCATTAAGAGATTACTTATTAAAACAACATTATCTGTATTTATATTATCTGAAGAGTCCCGGCCACAACAAACGCCCCCCACACTAACATAATGAAACACTCCAGTAAATTATGTAAATATTCAAAAGGATTTGGATTTAATTGTAGTTTGTTTAATTTTAGGAACATTTCATTATTGTTAACGGGAGGCAGGTAATGGCTATTATTAAAAAGATTCCCTTATAATGACTACGGTCCCTCCAGCCAGACTTATACTAGCGTCTAAAGCCAAGGTGTGGTAGAGTCAAGGTTACCCACTGAAAAGTTTATTTGGATAAGTTCGGTGTGATTCTATTAGGTTTGGCTCCATTAGGCGGTGTAAGGTTACCTGGAGTGGATGATTATGTGTTGGTGGGGCGGAGAGGAGTCACACCAGGTTAGTTAGACTCCAGTTAGTGTGTATTTTATCCCTTTAACTCTCAAAGGAAAATTAAATAGATTAGTTGTTTTATAAGATAATTATTTAATTTTAATTCATCGGTTTATACTTTCATGATGTTACGTAAGTCTATAAATTCACCTAATTATTTTAATGGCAGGATAATAAAAGATACCTGCTGTAATTACCGTGTTGGAAACTACAATTAGACAACCAAAACAGCATCATCGGCCATTACAGAGCGTTATTTTGTATAATGTAAGCACTTAAGTCAGTGGCCTAAAGCCTCAGGGCTGCTGTGTGAGGTGGTTCAGTCACGATACAAACATTACCAACATATTTATCTTCACCAGGTGGGCTTAACATGACCAGGTGATGCCTTACTAACTCTTGGATTATTATTGTTGTTTAGTGAATTTGTATGAAGCTGCAAGATCATCTTACACCTCTTGGAGAAAATTGGGTAAAAAATAATTTTCATCCCAATTTCCCCAATTGGTAGATATTTTTTTTTTTTGTATTTTGGTATTCTTTAACCTACCTTACCTGACCTCACCTGACCTAACCTGAAAATAATCCTAGTGATAATGGTAAAAAAATGCCAAATACCTATTGGAATAAAAAAGAATATTAACCGATATTTTTGTATTATGGAGAAAACTAAATCTTCAAAAAAGTACAAAAAGTTAAAAACATAAATCAATATTTATAACAACTCCTCCAGGTATCTTTTGTTAGTTTCACCTTCAGTGTCCTCATGACTGTCCTTGTCATTTTACTATTGTTTGTCTTCCTGTATCTTGGATGTTCTCTATGTCACAGTTTGTGTTTGTTCTTTATTGTACTTCGTCACTGTCCATGTTTCACTGCATTATATTTCTTTGTTGTGATAAAATAGTTCCAAGACCTTCAGTTATAAACAATAATCATATGAAAGTCTTTGACAACAACTTAAATTATTCCTTATTTTCGTCACTTAGATCCATTGAATTCTTGTGTCCGTGACAATGATAATGAAAGGACTTATATTGAGTAGTCTCTCAGGTTTTCATTCGACTGTAAACATACAGTAAACATACAAAGCTGTAGTGAGACTGCTGGAGTTATGCTGCATCATATTAATGCAGCATGCAGCATAATGCGACCTCCTCTCCCTCCCTCCCCGACATGACAGCATAATGCAGCTCCCTCTACCCCCCTCCCCAGCATGACAACATAATGCAACTCCCTCTCCCTCTCTCCCCAGCATGACAGGATAATGCAGTTCCCTCTCACTCTCTACCCAGCATGACAACATTATGCAGCTCCCTCTCCCTCCCTCCCCAGCATGTCAACATAATGCAGCTCCCTCTCCCTCCCTCCCTCCCCAGCATGACAGCATAATGCAGCTCCCTCTCCCTCCCTCCCTCCTCAGCATGACAGTATAATGCAGCTCCCTCTCCCTCCCTCCCCAGCATGACAACATTATGCAGCTCCCTCTCCCTCCCTCCCCAGCATGACAGCATAATGCAGCTCCCTCTCCCTCCCTCCCCTCCATGACAGCATACTGCAGCTCCCTCTCCCTCCCTCCCCCAGCATGACAGCATAATGCAGCTCCCTCTCCTCCATCCCCAGCTTGACAGCAGGCAAGTTCCTCCCCTCCTTCCCCGAGCACATGACAGCATAATGCAGCTCCCCTCTCCCTCCCTTCCCAGCACATGACAGCATAATGCAGCGCCCCTCTCCCTCCCTCCCTCTCCCCCCAGCATGAGACAGCATAATGCAGCTCCCTCTCCCTCCATCCCCAGTGCATGACAGCATAATGCAGCTCCCTCTCCATCCCTCCCAGCATGACAGCATAATGCAGCTCCCTCTCCCTCTCTCCCCAGCATGACAGCATAATGCAGCTCCCTCTCCATCCCTCCCCAGCATGACAGCATAATGCAGCTCCCTCTCCCTCTCTCCCCAGCATGACAGCATAATGCAGCTCCCTCTCCCTCCCTTCCCAGCATGACAGCATAATGCAGCTCCCTCTCCCTCCCTCCCTCCCCAGCATGACAGCATAATGCAGCTCCCTCTTCCTCCCTCCCCAGCATGACAGCATAATGCAGCTCCCTCTCCATCCCTCCCCAGCATGACAGCATAATGCAGCTCCCTTTCCCTCTCTCCCCAGCATGACAGCATAATGCAGCTCCCTCTCCCTCCATCCCCAGCTTGACAGCATAATGCAGTTCCCTCTCCCTCCTTCCCGAGCATGACAGCATAATGCAGCTTCCTCTCCTTCCCTTCCCAGCATGATATCATAATGCAGCTCCCTCTCCTCCCTCCCTCCCCAGCATGACAGCAGCACTGCAGCTCCCTCTCCCTCCCTCCCCCCCAGCATGGACAACACATAACCTGCTCTCCTCCCCAGCATGATAGCACGAACCCTCCCTCCCTCCCCAGCATGTGCCCCCTCTCTCCCCCAGCATGACAGCATAATGGAAGCCCTCCCTCCCTCCTCCAGCATGACAGCACGTAAGCCCTCCTCCCTCCCTCCTCAGCATGACAGTATAATGCAGCTCCCTCTCCCTCCCTCCCCAGCATGACAACATTATGCAGCTCCCTCTCCCTCCCTCCCCAGCATGACAGCATAATGCAGCTCCCTCTCCCTCCCTCCCCTGCATGACAGCAAAATGCAGCTCCCTCTCCCTCCCTCCCCAGCATGACAGCACCCTGAAGTTCCTTAATGAGTTGGGCTCCAGACTTATTGAAACTACCAGAGACTCCAGGGCATCGATCTACTATTTACAAGACAACCAATTGGGAGATGATGGTAAGGGAAGGCGAAAGACATCAGGTAGATTTTTACAGAACTGAATTTGGTTGGGACACAAAGACAGGCTGGAAGGGTGAGGTTTGAGGATCTGGTAGGGTGGAATATGAGGGACTGGAATGGTAGGGTATGAGGGATTAACAGGGTAGGGTATGAGGGACTAACAGGGTAGGGTATGAGGAACTAGAAGGGTAGGGTATGAGGACTGGCAGGGTGGGGCATAAGAGACTAACAAAACTGGGTAGAAGGGTGTGATAATCTCCTCTTCTACACTAATCACGCCACACGTTCTCCCTAAGTCATCAAAAAATATACATTTGTCATGGTGTTCAAAAATTCCTCTTTTACCAACACAAGCTCTCGTTCTTGTAGCCATTGTGATTTAGGCTGAGGGGATAGAGAGATATAGTGAAAGAAGTAGGAACAGATAAAGAGAATGACAGACATAGATATGAGGATATAATAATTGTGGAAGGAGAAGGAAAGAGGAGGTGGAGATAGTGGTAGAGGAAGCAGGGAAGGAGAGTAGGGGAGAGAGAGTGATGATATATTAAGGTTAATAGAGACAAGGGGGGATAGGATAGGTAAAGAGGATACGACAGGGCAGATTTAATCTAATTTCATGGGTAAGAGATGGCAGGAAACCTAGTGAGTGAGTGAGTGAGTGGGACAACCATTGATCGTGATCACGCCCCAGTCCACAAGATCGTACACACAAGATAGTCAAAGGAACAGAGGGAACATATTCGGCTTGTTGTCGAACACTTGAATCAAAGGAGCAATAAGTTATTACTGAGTCACTGCACGTTGACTACATATTATAGTGTTTGTAAAGATCTTTCTTGTTACACTGGTCGAGAAGATCAGATAGCGACCGCACGTGAGCTGTGGCCCATATCTACAGAACCTCGACCATATTAGTTGGTAAAATTGTCTTCGTTTTCTTTGGTGAGTGATCGTGTATTTCCAGATGTAATAACTGAAATGTGTTCAGTGTCTCCAGCAGGACCCGGCTGTACTCTCTTATTGCTGGGACCTCTATCAATCTGCCTACACGAATATCAATAAGACCTGTTTCAACTTCTCTACAAACTTTAAGAGCGTTCGGTCGAGGAGTTCAGGTACGAAAAAAGTATGTTAAGTGAGAATAAATTAACACGAGGCCAGTCAGTGTGTCAAAA
Organism: Homarus americanus; assembly: GCF_018991925.1. Taxonomy (NCBI): domain Eukaryota; kingdom Metazoa; phylum Arthropoda; class Malacostraca; order Decapoda; family Nephropidae; genus Homarus; species Homarus americanus. The sequence continues at coordinate 2,176 of NW_024738785.1, read as the reverse complement.
CACGGTCGGGCCCACATCAACTGGCAATATAATCACATAAGGCGGATCATGACGATAACACATTTTTGCTTATTGTTTCATCAAAGTACTTAGGCAACATGTTAAATCTATTGTTTGTGTGAAAGTAAAAGGAGAAGCTGTACAGGTTGATCCACAGTTCCTGTTTCAACATCTAACAAAAGCATCAGGGAGAGTGTAAGGCAGGTGAGTAGTGTAACCACCCACTGTACTCTCAAGGGTCTGGCCTAAGAAACACCTTATGGACTATGAGCTGTACACTGCTGCATCACATTAACCACTAGGAGTTGTAAACAAACACACCAAAAGTGCCTTTATGGAGGAGACCGATGAATTTCAAAATGAACACTGTGACTCCTGTTGTCTCGGTAGGGTCGTCAAAATCCTTTGTCTGTTGTGTCATGTCGTCTAACACAAAATCGTAAACATACTTTTTGGAGCGTATCTACATCTTACAGCATGATGACACTAAATGGCCGCCTTAAAATGTTATTCTCAAAGACTTAATTATCCAATGAAAAAATTCACCCACTAAAATTTAAGATCACGTTGAAGATAAACTCATTAAAGTTTTATACTGTACTATAATGGAAATTAAAGTTCACTCACTCGCACTCTTGGGCAGAAATTATAATTTAAGTTCTCATTTTAGAACAGTCTTGGCTGTTTTTAGGTCCTGCTATGGTTACTGTCTGAGTCATAATCACCCTCACTTGGCATCTTCTATTTCATTTTGGCGCATTTCATGTTGGTGTATTTCATGTTGGTGTATTTCATGTTGGTGTATTTCATGTTGGTGTATTTCATGTTGGTGATCACCTGCCACCCACCAGAGACTTGGGAAGGTTAGAAATAGTGTCATCTCTGTGTTTTATGACGTCTTCGAGGTTTATATCTTCACCTCACCTCCTGAACCACATCCTCAAGACGGACCATTTCTTACCCCTGGTCGTCTTCTCAGCTAATCAGGCTTATTTAATTCTTCTCTCACAGCGCTGCGCCCCCTGGCGAGAAACTCTCCCTCATTTCTTGTAACTTTTAGAGAAGGAAAGTTTATTCTCAACTGGTTGTACAGATGAAGCGTCACAACTTCTCGATATCTTTGCTTTGTGATTATAATACCAACGTGTCTGAGTCGTGTATTTGTTTATAAACTTAATGGAATAATATTTACCTAAGTTTAAGAGGCACTAAAGACATTATAAGGGCTGGATATTTCAAATTATCTGCATCTCTTGAATCACTTGAATCAGGAGTGAGAAAATGAAATTAAAACAAAAAAGAATTGTAAGTGAATGAAATATCGAAATCCTTGAAAAAACTAAATTTCTTAAAACAGTAATGGACTAAGACAGCAGTGGAAGGTAAGGAGATTGGTGGAAAAGAAAGGAGAAGACCGAAGGAGGAAGGTAAAAGGAGGGAAGATTGAGGGGTAAAATAAAGGGGAAAGGAAGATGAAGGGGGAAGAAATGAATGGGGGAGATGGAAGGGAGGAAGAAGGGAGGGAAGATGAAGGGGTAAGATGGAGGAGAAAGACGATGGGGAGAAGAAGATGAAGGAGAAGATGAAAGGTGGAAGATGAAAGGCAGGAAGCGACAGTGCAAAATAGATCGGCAAGAGACACAGTTGTACCAGAGGTGGTAAAAATATACACCAGGAAGGAATCCGGTGTGGCAATGTAATACACTCTCTCTCTCTATTTCTTTCTCTGTCTCCATATTATGTTGCTCAGATTTCTCTCTCTTTTTCTAAAAATACAAAACTCAACTCAATAAAGGCAACACATGTACTGTACTGTGACTGCCAGTGTATTATAGCATCAACATTATTATATAAGAGTATATATTATACTTAAGCCCCCCCCCAGGTATCGCCGGGATGGTTAATCTTCAGGTGGGATACGCTGGGCGGCGAGGGGAGTGACAATCTACCTGTGTCATTAAGGTCTCTGTTACCTTTTCCTGGGGCGACACTTCAGGTGAGTTATTATATAAAAAAGAGACTCACTTTATACAATACATGAAAAAATAACACCACCATTTAACTTACATAAATTAACACACAATACAGTACTGAATGCCTAACTAGCTTAGCTCCCCCCACCCCAGCCTCCCTTGAGCGAGCAGGAGCGTGCTGTGTATGGTCACCACCCCAACCA
>NW_024738784.1:0-32280 GCF_018991925.1 Homarus americanus | reverse complement strand
TTAACCCAGCAGAAAGAACACTTTTGCACTTCCACCAAGACTGGGAGGGATGGACTAACTAATCCAGGAGATTGCTGACTTGAACATCAAAATTCACTAAGCTCACGGCAGCCTCACTGACCACATAATAGCCCAGAATGCAACAGGAAGTGGACACCGAAGCTAATAAGATCCGTAGGTCCATTACAACAGATCGGCAGCACTGCCAAATGACATGTTGCAGCAACTATTGCTGCAGGTTCCAGAAAATTTGACAAAAAAGTAGCTATAGCGCAGGAGGTGGGCGCTCGAACTGGTTAACTACGTTACCGATAAGGGCAAATGGTTTCAGCCTAACAAACAAGAATTTACAGATGCCATTGCTCTAAGGTACGGTTGGCCAGTAGATGGTTTGCCTCCCAATGCGTGGTGGTTTTCCTATGATGGCGATCACGCCATGGTCTGCAAGAAGGGGGGCTTATATGCATGAGGCATGACGAGGTAAGGGATCTCACAGCAAATATGTTGAAGGAAATATGCCGGACGTCATGGTAGAACCGACCCTCCTTCCACTGGATGGCGAGATCTTCCAACACAGGACTTCAAACACATCTAACGAAGCCGCGTGGACGCCAGTGCTCGAGGATTCTGGACGCTGGGACACAGCTTTCCGACATCAGGATTTTTGATCCCATGGCCGTTTGTCACCGAACCAGCTCTCGATGCTGCGATAGGAGGAACGAGAACGACAAGAGAAGGGCATATGGGGAGAGAATTCAAAATGTTGATCAAGGCAGCTTCACCCTCTAGTGTTCACAACCCTGGTGGATGTGGGCCCAAGTGCAAGATGTTTCTACGCCAGACTCGCGGAGCTGATCTCCGAACAGAAGCAGCAGCCCAGTTGTGTTACAGCCTGGATGAGATGTCGACTGTTCTCTTCTCCTTCGGTCGGCTTTGCTCTGCCTCAGGGAATCTCCCTACCCGACAACTGCTGCATATTGACTATGAGGCTAAAGTCACTGAATGCCGCATAGATCTGCGGCTCAACTAATTTAACACAGATAGATAGTTTCATGTATTAGGATATTTAATATTAAGGTAAATAAATGGTTGGCGAAGGTGTGGTTATTGGGGGAGGCTGGAGGCCACGTTTAAAAAAAAAAAAAAAAAAAAAAAAAGTAGTAGTAGTAAAATAGGTCACAGTAAATAAAGTTTATAATAAAAAATACAAGTTAACAACAACAATAATAATAATAATAGTAATAATAATAATAATAATAATAATAATAATAAAGAATCATAGAGAAATACCAAAAATTAAAAAGATCAATAGTGAGAAACGATATATGTATGTTGTGTTGTCAATAGTACGAGAAACAATTGAGACCCTGCAATTGTGTGTAAATGAAGCAGAGGCAGCTCAGCAACCTGTAATTTGGTCACAATTTTCGTGATGCCATATATGTCAACACGGTCTACCATTAGACAAGACATTATGCTTCAATATCTTCCCAGGCGATAGTGCCTCCTCTTTGTGCTATCACAGTTTATTGGTAAAATAAAATAATTTTGTATGCTTGTGGAAGAGTGTATAGTATATTTTCACTGAGATCAGTTATTTGTAAATAAAGCCTTCATGAGTTAAGATGGTGGGATTGTATAAATTCCTAGAAGAACTGCCTTGTTTTCACGGGTATGTCGTAGATTCTCTCTCTGTAATGCATATAATCCATGATTCACTTGTGTAAGCGTAAATAATGGTGTTGGATTATACTATTATGAATAATTAGTGTGACGAGTGTAGATGACCATAGCACTAGTTAATGTTTATTGTAATCACCTTTAATCCTGGTGAATTAGCTTATATAAATAAACTACGATTAGAGTATAATTATACTTTAATTATAACTGTTATGAAAAACGGTTGAGTTGTAAGAATGAACCATAAACTGAGAAATAAAGAGATACGTGTCGTAAGGTGATTAGTTCACGCGGTTTTAGCCGGAAATACAAGCTTGTGGGAAGGCAGAGCTGCTTAGACAGGGCTGGGCAAGAATCGTTAAAATAGGAATCGACGGTTCCGATTCTCAGTGCCAATGGAATCGCTGGAATCGATTCCAGAATCGATTCCTCAAAGTAAGCAAATACTGTCATATAGTTATGAGGGGCGGCACAACTAAAAGGCCTCACGGTCACGGACTGCTAGTCTCTTGTCATGTTATCACTGCTGTCTTGGAAGGACAGCATGTAAATGTATTAAATATTTAAATTTTGTTTTATTTGGGAATACAATAAACTTAAGAAAGTAATGAAAGATGTTTATTCCTTACTTTTTGGTAAATAAAATATTTTTGTTGTAATTACAAAATCTAATTTCCTTTAAAAATAATATCAATAATTTGGAAATAAACATGTACTTCTTATCTGTTTACTTTACAGAAATAAAATTTCCCTAGTATTAAAATAATGCCAATCTTTTGGAAATAAATACATAACTTTGATCATTATTATTATAAACATACTCCTTCACAACTTCAAACATACACTAATGCCAATTGTTGATCAATCATAATAATTAATTGAAGTCTATATTGGGAACGTAATACATTTTATTAAAACACATTCATGCAGCTGTGTAATCATAAAGAAACCAAAAACTGTACGTAACAAAGATATTTGTTATTAGTCTAACTTCTTAATTAATTAGAATTGATAATTAACAAAACAGTGTCTCTTTCAAGAAATGACTGCAAAACACAAGAGTGTCTACTCTACTTCATGTTCTTGTTAAGGAAGAGAATCATTATCACGTTTTTGTCCTTTGAACGCTACGTCTTTTGGACACTAGTTCGCCAGCCTTAGAAAAAGCCTTTCTGAGGGCACTGATGATGTTGGGGAGCAGAGGAACATTTTCGCTTGTTCTTGGAGTTTGGGAGAAAAGTGCGAGGGTTTGCCCACCAGTCTAGCGGATCTCCTTCTCTAGGAATTGGCGATTCTTCCATATATCTTCTTATTTCAATATAAGGCTCTGGACGGGTGTGTTGAAGAGACCAGTGCAATTTTTTCAACCTTGGCATCGGATTTAGTCCAGAGTGAGCTTTGTTTGGTTGTGTTGTAACCATTGTGAGGAACCTGGAGGCTCAGCTTGTACTGACATGCTTGTAGATGGTTCTTGAACTTCTGTTGTTTCTGCATGCCAACAGTGAGTAACAGAGAAGCTGACCGATCGCCCAAGTGGCTAACGAGCCGATCATTTGGTGAAGAGGATAAAAGAAAAGGAAAAGTAATCAGAGAGGACCCATCGTGAAGCGGCTAACGAGCCGATCAGTGGTGAAGAGGATAAAATTAAGTAAAAGTAACGGCTACGCGCCAGTGCGGCTCCTCAGGAGGACAGGGTAGGACGGTCGACAACTCCTCTCACTGTAGTGTTAGTGGAATCGCTTCATGGGAATCGGTTCCCAAATTGGGAACCGATTCTGAGGCAACTCATCAGAATCGCAGGAATCGATTCTGAAGTCGATTCCTGCCAGCCTAGTAAAGAGCAGACGTTCAAAGAGAAGAGACCACCTCAGTATGTTTTTATTACTTTACATCCTTAAGTTAATGTCAACGTTGATACAACTCATCTCAAGCTAACCCTCAAGAGGACCCTCAAGCTAACCCTTCCCTGCGGATTCAGCTAAGTATCTGCCAATTCTGTAGGAGAAAGGTAAATCAAGTTGGAATAGTGTTGAAGAGAAGTAAGCCTCCTTAAACAAAATTAAAATTATTAATAATTACTTAACCTTCGATTCTTTTCTTGTAAAACTTAAGAAATACACAACAGTGGAGACACTTTGGCTTGAAATTAAAATTTAGATATATTCAATCAACAACTGATTGAAACACAAATTTAATAACATTATCCATGCAATCGGATCATCTTCATTTATGCATCCATAAATGTTACACCTGATGAGACCCTTGTACTGTCTAGTGGTCTGAGGAATATCATTAACCAAAGTAATTAGATTTTCATATATTTTTTTTGTCATTTGTGAAATTGTTTAAGGCGTTAATTTCACATGCGTTTTAAGATGCAAACAAAATGTTTTGACTGAAAAATTCCTGAAATAGCAAGTATGTACAAAGAAAGACAAAAGTCATGTCGTGAAATTTGGTGAAAACATATGCCGAAGAGCTAAACTTTTGGTGCGCACTGCCTTGTGGAAGGGGCTCTCATAATGTTTCACGAGTTATATTTAATCTCCTGACAAAACCGCGACACCACTTTTGTCTTTGATTGTAAACTCTCAAAAGAAGTATCGGCCCATTTTCTCATCGATACAATGTGTCACAATGGTTGAATATTTCCGATCACTAAATGTGATTCCCATTATGTTGGAAGGCCCGCCTTCCTTGTATCTGTGAAGTTGCCAGTTATTATTTCTGACATTTGATGTAATTAGGGTGAATCACCGCTCCGTCTTTAGTAAAATAATATAATGATATTAATATAGCGAAAATATGTCAACGACAGTCAAGTAGTGGTATTTTCTGCTGGAAATCCATGACCCTGACCAACGCTAGTACCCAAGACTCAATGAAACACAGCTTGCACAAACAGACATCGTTTCGTAGTGTGCACCAGTTATTGTTCCGTAGTCTGCACGGATCATGAGATGATACATTTTATTCATAATTGTTGCCTCGTTATTTGAGGTAGAAATAATATCGAAATGCAGTAAATCATAATGTTATTGTATTGGATATGGCATCATAATACACCTATAATTACTATATTTGCAAATTAATTAATATCCGACCATAATGTTTCATATTTCGATGAAAGCGATTCCATTGTAACCTCGGTTCATGAAAACTTAGTAACGTTATGTTCCTATTTGGTAACTCATCCCTAAGGATGAAATGGTATCTAAGGTGCATAAATCAGCGGGGTTACCCATGACGTTATTGGTTTTGCATATAGTATAACAATTCATCCTATTTCATTACATTATGTAAAGAATAGGTGGGATACTGCAGGTATCATGGTGATTATTGGGTGCAAGAAGAAAGAACGGAAGGTGCAACTCACAATCAGAAATACCAACCGAACCGGGACTGCTGTGCACGTGTTATTGTGTTCATTTCCAAATACATCAGGCCAAGGTGGGGGGATACTTTTGGAGATAGTGTACATTCGCGGTTAAGTGAAATCATCCACCCTCCTACTACAATACTCATGAGCTCAAGGCCTTTCTAAACGACGAGTCACAAGAGAGTGGGAGAGGTAGTCATGGGGGAGCTAGGGGTAATGGACCCGGGTAAGGTAGGATTGTGCAGCCAACCAAGATGGTGGGTGGTAAGGGAGGTGGAGAGGTGTCATAATTATGGACTTAACTCTGTTTTAGTTATCTATGCCTTTACTTGAGATTCTGGAAAGGAATGCGAGTGAGCTTTTGTCATTTGGCTTGATAAAACGTTGGCTTCAGTGAGGAAAGCCCTGATATGATATCAATGATATCATAAGAGAGGAGACGGAGTGTCGTGGCTTGCTCACCACTAGTAACACTAAGCAAAGCTGTTACTTGATCACTTCCACCTCTCGCTACAATCTTTCTTGAAAATAAAATAACTATTAATTGGAAAAAATAGAATGAATTGTTGAATAGAATGTGACTTGTCCACCTGTAATATGTTTATTAGAGTTATCAATATCAATGAGAGGTGATAAGGTGGTAGTGCCAATGGTGTTTAGCCACTGCTCCACACCCAGCCCAGGATGGGTGCTAAAGCATGTCGATTGGTGAGTCGCGGGCAAATTATCGGTTTGTGCGCTACTAACATGACGGAAATTGTAAGGAAGGTTAGGGTCACTGTAAGACGTTGGTTAACCTGCTGGGAGGAGTCTGGGAACTTGGAAAACTGGCCACCGTAAGAATTTTGGTGGTTTTCTGGCATTTGATATATTGAAATGACTAATTTGGGGAATATAATGTACAAACAAAGACAAACGTCGTGTCGCGGTTTGTCCGAAGATTAAATATAACTCGTGAAACAATATGAGAGCCCCTACCACAAGGCAGAACGCACCGAAAGTGTAGCCCTTCGGAATATGTTTTCACCAAATTTCACGACACGACTTTTGTCTTTCATTGTACACAAACATATTTGAACTCTTAATTCATATAAATTATATTGTTTTGGCCAGGAGACCACAATTGACAGGCGAGGAGAGCAGTGGATGGGTTATTGAGATTCTGTTTTACATGTGTTGATAAATACTAAAGTAATTGTGATTTCCACCATCGCATTCATTATTTCTCCTCATATCAATGTTATGATTAATATCTAATTACTGTTGTTTAAAACCTGAACAACAACATGAAAAATATAAATAAGGACATATATGGCACATTATATTAATAACAAAAATAAGGGTCCTCATCTATTACTCTTTCAAGCATGTAAACCTAAGTTAATATAATGGAAAATAATTACATCCTGGTTTCTTCAATTCCTTTTTCTCTGATGACTCTTCCTCCCCAACAAGCAGCCTCACCCAAGTTAATCATTCCTCCTCCCCACCCCACGTGACTTACAACTCTTCATGATAAACACAAGGACAAGCACTGGGTATGCTGAACGATTAAATTTACTGTAAAATTGTCCGTTTTGGCGGCACGGCATACCTTGAGCCAGATTCAGATCATGCTGCGAGGCCTACTTTAGTGGGCATCCCCTTACATCCTGCTTCAGGCAAATCTTAAAAGCATTACAACTCTTACCTTCTTTGACTTACATGATTAAGGGATTATAGTGCCGAAGGGCCATTAGCTGTTATTAAGTTACCTGTAGTGAAGTAAATGATAATTGTATATAGGATTCTATTCAGGTTCATCTGCTTGTGACATAGCTGGTAGTCCCGAATAAGTTCTAGTGCCAGGCCTGTCACTAGAAGGGCTATATAGTCAGGAAGGACGACGTAATAGTGATGGCTGGTGACAAATTAGAGGAGGTTTCGGGATTTGCTAGGATGTAGTGAGAGAGGATAAAGAGTCGGGTCGCCCACAAAGTTTACAAGTAGTGTAGCCAGGCTTTTGTCATCTTCGGCTACTGCGTCATGGTAGCATATAGTGTATGTGATTCCCTGATGTTCGTTGTTCGTCCAGAGTTTATCAAAGGTCTCACGCTGCGTGGTGTATCAGAGAGTTGTGATGGTTGAGGGTGAGCGAGGGTGGCTTCTACACTATGTTCTCTTCAAGGTTGCTTCTTTGGCAAGACGATTAACAGCGTCATATGCAGCAATTCATATGTGGTATGATCCAGAGAAAATTGAGACTGAAGTTATCAATTTCCTGTAGTCACGGGTGTGTTGGACGGCAATGGGGAATAGTGGAGAGAATAGAACCCCTCTAGAGTAGACTGATGATAAGGATGTTCCTTCACCCAATTCAGGAGTAGGTAGCGCTTTTGAACGCCTGCGAAAATAACTACAGTATGCTGTGGGGTCTGGACATAATCCAAATCTTACTTCGAGGCTGGCTCTCAGGGATTCATACCGCTGCTCCAACTCTTCCCAGCGTGCCAACATACCCATATAAGTTAACAAAAATTAGCTTATTACTCAATTGGGTGGACTTCGGAAATGAATGTGAACGACAACATTGGGCGCTGGGAGCACTAGTAACTCGCGCTGCATGACTTTATTCCGGTAGTCGTAGGGCAACGAAGGATGATTTCCATCGTCCTGTTCCGTTCCTTCAATCTTACGATTTTCGTGTTGGGAGAGAACTGCGAGGACAAGAGAGGTGTGGTATGAGTGGTCTCGAAAGTTTATAAAGATGGCTGTTTCACAAGGCCCATTTTATCAGCAATTGGGAATTCTAATTACAATTTATCGAAATATAAATAGACTAATCTCATCCCAGTTTCATGAACCCCTTTCTCTGTCACCGAAGGACTGCTAGTTTATTTTCAACAAAATATAATCAGGTAGATGTCGTAACCATGGGTAATCCTAAGACTCACATTCACCCGCGTTTCAGGCCTTAAATCCGCTTAACACCCCATTATTCGTAGAATATTTGGGTTCAAGGCACAATAATAAAGGCTACAATTCACCACGCTCGGAGTGTCAATAGGGCACAAACTTTCATTTATACACATCATGATAGAAAGATGAAACAATGCCTTCACCACTATAATTTTAAAACCTTCGTACTAAGTTTAGTTCAGCTATTTCAATACAATATATAATAAAATCAACTTTGAAAACTTAGGCATTTCATCTTTCTTCTAGAAATTCTAATTAAACCAACTTCTCTACAATTCCCGAGCAGTACTTTAATGCCCAGGTAAGAAGTAATTACTTGGACAGTGTAATTAATGACAGTTACAACTACCTGGCATATTTTCAGTTACAGTTGCAACTATAGTTATGTAAGTGGCTAAATATTTATACATTTATATCTACTTGGTAAGGTAATTAATTATAATTCCCCCAAAATTTCTTCATGAATACACACTACTTTAATAATAATTCAAAATCCTTTGTTATTTTTCGTCATCATCTTTAATGAGAACTACATGATATAAGGCTAATTAATTTTTTTTAAAACCCAAACTTCATGTATTTTCATCAAGCGGTTCTTACTATGGACAATTAAATGAACGTTGGATACATGTGTGTGTAATAATGTGCTTATATTACTAAAGATAAGGGACCAAATACAGTGAACAAAATAAATTTTATGGTTATTTATTTTCTGGAAATAATAAGGGACAAACTGACACTTTAGGTTGGAACCTTTGACGTAGAGTACATGAAAAGAATAAGATTATATTTCAATCGAAAATTCTCTTGGGCATAACCGGAAGATATTGGAAACATAATGTGCAGTCTAATGGTAGACCCTGCTGCTATATGACATCACAGAAATTGTGACCAAGTCTCAGGTTGCTACTTTGACTTTCTGCCTCATTTACACACAAATGCAGGGTCTTAATTGTCTCTACTATTGACAAGACCACAACCATATCTTTTCTTACTCTTGGTCTGTTCTATTTCTTCTATTCTCTTATTCACCTATTGTATCAGCTAACAATATTAAAGCGGGGCTTTTCGGATGGGTCCACTGGCGGGAAGTTTGTGGACCCTAGGACCGGACCGATCTGATCACCATCAAACTATTTTTATTTTTTTTTTAAGGTTAAGGTGGGGAATGGATGGAAGGCATCCTGGGGTTCAAGGCACAGTTGCATGAGGGGATGAGAGAAGTCACAACATATAGTCGTGGGGAAAGGGCTGGAAAGAAGTTTAATGAGTTAAACAGAGGGGACAAACACCTTGCTTTTACAAAATTACAGAGTTTCATGGCTAACTGCTTAACCTAGGAAGATTGAGGGATGAGTGTTGCACAATGGTTACTTTAGTAGACAATGACTAGATGATTTGCATAATTACTGCATATGTTATGGACTCACTAGATAGACTTGTTAAATGTGAACTTATATCATCTGTTTTAACGAAGGTGATCACTGTGGTGACATAGGATGGTCGCGGGTTGAGTTGTTGTAGTGCGGCAGATTCACGGGGTTACCAGGCGTGGGTCGCCCTCCGTTGATGTCTTCCCATGTAGGTGGTCTGGCCAGAGGTCGTCCAGGAGCTGTCCCAACCTTCTTCCGTAGGCGGCGGAACCTGGACGTTGAGGGCCTCTGTTTATTTCTAGAGGATGGTTTCCACTGTTCTGAGTGGTGGCGCTTGGGCCATCACACCTCAATCACTTGTTTTAAAGCTCTGTAGTTGTTGTAGTCTAGTCTTCCTGAGGACGAGTGGTATGGGTACTCCAACACAGGCTCCCACTCAGCACCTTTGCAGGTGAACTTGTATCTTCTCAGGCATCAGCTAAACGCTGCAATTTGCCGTGCGACTTTTGGCTACGAAGTCTGTCCTTCACGTGGGAAATGGTGCCGCCCGTCCGAGATGATGAGGCCGAGCAGCCTGCCTTGTTTAGGAGTAATTCAATCTCTTCGTCATCAATCAATCATCAATGGCGTCGGCTTGAATTTCTGGCTAAGAGTGTATGACCTCGAATTTCGCTTCGCTTGGTTTTTGTTTTCCATTTATTTTCATACTCCGAGATCTCCTCCACGTCTTGTTATGCAGTCGCGCCATCCTTGCTGTGGACCTCCTAAGCAGGTGACGATTTGTTACATCGTCGGCATACATGACGCAATTTCCGCTGCCGACGATTGGGGGTGGCGTCAGCTGTATAGAGCGTGTTAAGAGTTGGTGAGAGAGACAGAGCCCTGAGGCACGCCGTTCGAAAGTGAGAATTTTCTCCAAAATGTTCTTGCATCTTGATTTTGGCTCTGTCTGTGTAAATGAAGTTGCAATAAGCAAGCAAGCATAGGGCTGGCAGCCCCAGTTGTATGATTCATACTGCAGCCCCGCGTGCCAAATCTTTGTCAAACGCCTTGCTGACGTCCTCAGTAGTATGTTGTACCGCAGGCCGCCAGTCGCGGTATTGGCGATCTGCTTGCAGGGCGAAGCCGAACTGGCGGGGATTATGCACTGCCTTTCGTCTCAGATTCATCCGCAACCGCTTGTTTACTATTTTTCGAAGATTTTGGCAGGTGTACTCGAGTGAAGTGATATTGGTCGAAAGTTTTGACTTGATTGGAGGCTTCTGCTTTTGATATGAGGCGAATAACGGCGGATTAATCTTAGGGAAGTATCCAGGAGGCGAGGTATTGCATATAAGGAGCAAGCCTCTCTATCGCGTTGTCGGTTGAGCCAGGATCTTCTTGTTAATGTGGCTTTGCCCAGTTGAAGTGTTTTAAACCCTTTTATGACGGCTGACACATCTGCAGGAACTATGCGCCTGGGTCAGGCAGCCTTCCTGTCCACCAGTCTAATGAAGCCAGTCCGTGGAGCGGTTGAGCAGGTGCTGATGGTCCTGCAACTGACCTAAAATGTCCTGGGTTTGGGGACTCTTCCATGAAGCCCCTGTTCTGTTCACTAATGGTAAAGATCTTTCGTAAATATCGCCACGAAGAAATTTTGGTTTTCCTCTCGAATATTTTCACGTTGTTTTGGTCGTGGAAGGTAAGGACCTGCTAGAGGCGGAAACCCATCAGTCGCTTGATCCATTTCCAGAAGGCAGCAGAGTCATGGTAAAAGTTGGGCTGCCTCCCCACACCAAGGCGGCCCACTTTTGTTCATGTAGACGTTTGCTCGTGCTGATGTCCGTCTGTAGCTCGGTACCGGCCCTCTCAGCTCTTTGCGCCCGCCCGCCGGATACTGGCTAGTTGTCTCACGTGGTTATACTCTCGACACTGAGCTGCCCCAGCTGGTGACTAGTGAGAGGATGGGGAATGGTCCTGTGAGGGTGGTCGGGATGTTGTTGTCCATCTCGCCTTTCACATCCATGTACTCATTGTTCGACCGCGTCGCCGGATGTCAATGGAACTGGCTTCTTCCAGGTTTCTCCTCTGCTTGAGAATGAGACTCCTTGAAGGAATCCCAGTCTGCTCCATTTGAGGTTTGACCCGATGTTATGGGGATCATAATGAGATTAGATGAGAGCGTCACGACGACTGGCAGGTGATCGGTGGTATTGATGGGTCCGGCGCGGTAACGTGCCTGTTCAGGACGGCCTTCGTTGTTAGGAGAGGATTATGTCGGGTGTTGTGTCACTGTTACGTCTGATCAAAGTCGGGAAACTGCCCGAGGTGTTGCAGCTTTCCTTTTCTGATGTTGTTACACAGCGCCACACCGACGTTGTTCTCATTAATGCGTCCCAGCATATGTGGCGCGACGCAGCCCCTATGATGTATGTTGGTTTTCTGCGCATGAGCAACTGGTTGGAGGTCTTGTTCGCAAGTAAGGACGTCTGGGAGGTAGGTAACCAGCATATGATAACAGGTCCTCTAGGGGTTATCTCCACCTGCACTCCCCAGAACTGAATCCTCGAAGTCTGGCAACACTTTGTGACTCTGTAGCCGTGACCTGATGGCCACAGTGACACCATCGTTCAGCCTTACACCATTATGTTCCTCTGGTATACAGTGTAGCCAAAAATTTTCAGTTTACTTTCGTCCTTTATGCCAGTAATTGCTTTTAATGAAGAAGTTTGGTGTCTAATGTAGTGTAAGTTAGATGTCTGTTGTTTTATTTAGGACCAGTGATGACATTATGTTGACATTTTTAATCCTACTAAAGACTGCCATTTCGACTGAGCTTGTATGTCGTTGAAGTGTTTCACGGTTTCTGCCATTTCTAGGGTTGAACTTGCCAGAACCTTCGGCCGTCTGCTTGTCGGGGTTAATGGCAGGCACTGAACTTCTGTCACCCGTGTACAGGAAGTTGGTGTTCGTGTCCCAACCATGCGGTCGAAGTAATCAACCGACGCTGCAGCCCGGTGATCTTGTTCCGCTTGTGAGTGCCGTCATCATCTGGTCGCAAACTATTGATTGTGGTTACAGTCTGATGGCATAATGTCGTCGCTGGGAAAGTACATGTATTGGGGATCACTTATATTTACGGTGTCTTGAATCTGGTGATCCCAGAGGGATCATTGACTGGCCACGTCGTGGTTGGGCGGTTATGCCTGACTTTGCCCAAGTCAGGAGTGCGCTCGCGTCTTTCTGGCGTGGCTGAGTCGCCGATAAGTCGTTGAGTGGTTACTGCCTTCAGGATTTTTTTGCCGGACTTTTGTCGCATATATTTCAACAGGGGCAATGTTGTTCCTGGCTAATGTCTCGTTGAGGTAGCCTTGAGAATGAACCTGGATGAACCATGTTCATGTGATGGGCATGCAGGCAAAAGACAAGCAGATATAGTAGTGGCTGGGACTGTCCAGCTGTGGAGAGGAGACGCTCCCGATGCTCTCCAACACTGTGTCCGTCATGGCGCCCATTGTTGGAGTTTTGGGAGTCTGCTAGAGCTTCTTTTCAGAGTTGCCTTTTAGGTTTCCATGTAAACATTAACATTGTAAGCCTGGGACATAGGGATAGAAATCCCTTACTAGACTAGTCAGATCTTAATAAAGGAAAGTCAAGGACCATGGTTTCTGAGGAATAACAAACAACCGTTTGAGATTGACATCTCTTTATTATAAAAAATATAACAATACTCTGACACCATTCAACAAACATCAAGTGACAATTACGGGAGTCAAACAGTTAATGCAGTCAACAGTTAATGGAGTCAAACAATTAATGGAAGCAAACAATTAATGGAAGCAAACAATTAATGGGATTCAGCAATTAATGGAATCAAACAATTAATGAAATCAAACAATGTAGAGTCAACAATTTATAGAATCAAACAATGAAGGGGATCAGCATTAAAGGAATCAAACAACAAAAGAATCAAACAATGAACAGATATTTCCTACGGCAGTGGCCCTGGGGAAGGTTCCAGAACACAGTGATCCACTCTCGGGGGAGCGTCGGTTCAACCTCCTCACTCGAGCGACAGCGGCCGATGTCTTGATATGGCAGACGAAACACCGGGGCCTAGACGGTGGAGAGGGGCTGGCGGTCGTGGCGGCTGGCGGTCGTGGCGGCTGCGGTAGTGGTTTGGGGTAGGTGCCCAGACTTTAACAGACAAATTGTGAAGGTCTGGGAAAACAGCCCACGAGTCCAGGACCTATGATGAGATCACAGCCAGAATTTGACGAACAGCCGGGTAGCTAGATAGTGACTGTATGGCGGCTGGGGTGAATCTGCCCACGACACAGGTAGCAGCTGCCGTTCTCACCTCTGTCCAACCCCCCCAAGTGTTGGTCGCACCAGCAAACGAGCGAGAAAGCAGCGGTAACAAGCAGGAAGATCATTTCCGCCGTTACAAGTCATGATCGTCGACTGAGTGGTCCTTTCTATGGTGTTAGAAATTTCCCTGGTTTCTTTTTGTTTGGTTATTTCGGTCAGTTTCTTCTCTGTTTCTTGAAGTACCTGTTTCCTGACCAGGCAGGTGGCAGAGAAGGTCCTGTGGTCACCCTCGCAGACGACACACTTTTTTATGGTGCTACGGCAGTCTTTGTAGAAGTGCTGATCAGATGAACACTCAGAGCATATGACCCCTTGCATGGGGCAGTAGGGTGTGTCATGCAGGCAAATTTTTTTTTGAGTTTGAAAAATCGGCCCATGGTATTAATGATGTAGTTCTATGTGCAGAATCATGTGATATCTTCAGATTTGAAAAGTTTTATTTTTTGCTAGGTAAATTTTAACTTGAAATCTTATGAAAATTCAGTATTCCCACCCTTTTACCAACACCACTAAATAGCTTATTTAAAGTAAAGTAAATGTATCAGGTTAATTTATTAGGATGAAAATGATCCAGAATAGTGAAACGAATGATCTTGACACATTTATTAAATTTAATATTCCTTTAGAAAACAAAATCATCAAATACAAAAACCGGTTTTACTACTACGACCCGGTGTTGCAGCACACCATAGAGAACATGTCTTTCTTGCTTCTGTTTCTACTCATCACCTCCTGTTGACCACCTGAGCTCGGATGTAGCCTTCCCTCCTCTCCTGGCTGTACACGTGACTGCTGGCCTCGCTCACTTGCTGTACACAACGCTCTATACTCTGGGTGTGCGAGGGCCAGGCAGGGACATGCATGGGGTTGTCCAGGAAAGCTCTGACTTGAACATTGGTGAGGCTGCAGGTAAGAGGGGCTCACTGCCAGCCTGGATGTTATCCAGATCTATGAGATCAGTGAGGGTCTTGGCACCTAGATTGACTTCAGGAGTCTTCCTGACCCTGAAGGAATCGTCACCAACTGATTCGTCATGCCCAGATCCTCTCATAAGTCTCATATCCAAGATCTTTTTGACTGCCACTCTTCTCTCCTCCTCTCATCCTTACTGCAGAGCATTGTCTGCAGAACTGCCTCAGGATGAGCATACCAGGAAGATCTCCTCACAGTCTGCTCCACAATCTGAACAACCTTCCTTGGCTGACTCCTCAGGAGCTCAAGCTGGAAGAGAACATGCCTCGGACCTTCGGAGAACGATGACTTGACCTTGGTGTTAAACCAATTTGGCAAGTAGACACGCACGATGAATTGGACAATAAGTCTCAGGTTGTGAAGCTGGTTCCCTTTCAGTTTATGATGAGCGACCCAAATTCTGCAGAACCTGAGAGCCGTTGTGAGCCACCTAGAATGTGAGACTGGACCTATCTGCAGGTAAGCAAGTCTATCAGGCATGACCCCAGTTTTGATGGCACTGCAAATCATGTAACCATAGTACTGGTCAATACTCAGGTCGTCAATGACAGTATGTGCAAGCTCAACGAGTGGAGGGCCAACTGTGATTTTTTCAAAGCTCGGATTTATTTCTAACTCAGTGGCAGAGTCCAGCATCTTGCCAAGAGGACCAGACCATCTGTTGTTTGAAAGAGTCTTGCCATCCAGCTCCTGGATCAGATGTCTGAGTGGCAACTCGTTGGTGTGGAGGGTAGTGGAAGGTAGTGGCGCTGGTCGTGGCTCTGGTAGTGGCTCGCACAGGTAGACCAAGGTACCTGTAGGTGCATACTTGATCGATGTCTTGTCCTTGCAGAATCAGTGGTGTCTGACGCCGGAAGCGTGAGATGAACTTGGTTTTAGTGTGTGAGATGACTAGCCCGAGTGTTTGACAGGTCCGGGCGAACGTGGAGAGTATAGGTTGTTCATGTTGCACTGTAGTAATTTGGAGGAGGATATCATCAGCGTAGCTTATGATGTGACCGTCTAGGGCTCGCTCAGCAAAGATGACGTTGAGACGGCAGATGGAGTTCATGAGAACATTGAAGAGTGTAGGGCTGAGTACACCTCCCTGAGGCGTGCCAAGATCAAGGTCCCTGATCTTAGAGTAGTGGCCCTGAAAACGGACACGGGCCTGTCGATGGGAGAGGTAGTCAGCAATCCACGTGAGGAGTTTGCCCTTCACATCCATGTGAGTGAGGCCCTCAAGGATCACTTCACTGTTGGCTTTATCAAAAGCACCCTTGAAGTCGACGAAGAGGGAGGTTTTGGCGGAGGTGTTTGCCATGTAGTGAGCGATGCAGTGAGCAGTACTCTTTCCGGGGCGAAAACCATAGAGGTCAGGGTGCAGGTGGGCTTCAATTTTCCAGTGGAGGCGGTGGAGTATCATGCGCTCCATCATCTTTGAGAAGCAGGAGATGAGGGATATTGGACGATATTCATCTTGTCTGCCTGGTTTAGGGACTGGGATGGTGGTGGCAGTCTTCCATGAGTGAGGCAGCTGACCAGTATCAAAAGAGAGGTTAAATAGACAGAGGAGGGGGTTACCAGGGGTGGCAATAAGGGCATTTAACACATCATATGTGACGCCGTCATCGCCTGGGGCGGTGGACCGACCACGCTTAACAGCATTTAGTAGTTCACACTGTGTGAAAGGCACGTCAGTGTCTGCAAATAGGTCTTGGTACTCGAAGATGCGCTGTCGGCGTTGTGGTTGCAGTGCGAGGGTGAGGTCTCGTACAGCGGGTGGTAGCGCATCAATGGAGGCGGCCTCCTGCCACGTCTGGGAGAGCGCCTCAGCTCGGGCAGCTGGTCTGGGGTGGAGCGCGGGTCTAGCGTTGGTGCCCCGGGCACGGTTAATGGTGCGCCATATATCACCTATAGATGTAGACTGGTCAATAGAAGAAGCAAAATCAAACCACTGCTTCTCTCGTGCGAGAGTGATGGCAGATTGGAGCTCTTTATTTGTGCGCATCAGGAAGCGTAGAGAGTCAGGGGAGCTGGGAGATTTCTTCCACTGGTCGACTGCTATTCGGTGCCATACTCGGATAGACTTAACATGAGGGTCACGGTTAACGTTCCACTGACTCCTGGGCTGGCGGTTAGGGCGGCGGTGTTTTGGGACAGGGCGGAGGAGGTCAGTGCATTGTTTGGACAGATCAAGGTAGAGTTGGTCTGCGGTGGTGACAGTGTAACCCTGAAACCATTCAGCAATGGAAGTGATGAAGGCAGGTATGTTGGCAGGGGGTAGCCTGAGCCTAGGGCCCTTGGGTGGAACGGGTATTCTCACATACTGGAGGGTAGTGTGGATAGGGAAATTGTCACTGTGGGGGGAGTGGAGGATGCGGGTGGAGTGTGGGCGGTGAGGGTCAGAGTAGAGAGCTATGTAGTCAAGTTTCCCTCCCCCGATGTGGGTGGGTGATGGAGGGCAGAGAAGACGTACAGGGTCATCAGTGGTTTGTAGGTAGGAGAGCCAGGAGTTACCCCGGGAGTTTGAGTGGGGCCCCTGGGAGCCGAGACTAGGGTGACGGGCATTGAGGTCCCCCACAAGGAGGGTGGGGGTGGAGGTGATATGGTGTGGTAGGACAGGTACAGTAGGGGTGGAGGGAGGCACATAGACATTGACAATATTGAGGGACACACCTTTTAGTGTGATTGTGATGGCATGTGCGTCGGTGGTGTCGTCATCAAGGGGGACGTCGAGAGGTTGGTAGGGGACATCCTTCTTGACGTAGATCCGTAGTCCACGTGCATGGCTTCGTGGTAGTCCGTCGATGCGGAGAACAGGAGTGGATGGGCTCTCAACACATGTGTAGCCACTGAGCACATAGGTACCAGCAGCACACCGCGTTTCTTGGAGGCACAGCACGTCGACGTCTTCAGTGTAGACGTAGGTTTTGAGGGCACTAAACTTGCTTTGCAAGCCGTTTATGTTCCAGGTGAGTACCTGCAGTCCTGTAGCGTTGCTATCCATTGTGGTGTATTAGACTGATTACCCCTGACGTGGACGGATGGGCCTTAGGTGCCGGCATGTCGGTGGAGTATGGGTAGCCGGGGATGGAGTCCTCAGGTCCAATAGGTAGCCCTGGTGGAGACAGCACAGACACAGGAGCAGGCGCCGCTTGAGGTGGGTAGACAGGTTGAGGCACCACGTGACGTAAAGATGAGGCAGGGCTTGGCTCGGGGGCCCCAGTACACACAACCTGTGAGCAGGGGGGGCTCACAGGGGGACTACCAGCTTGTGTCAAACCAAAAGAGGGGAGTGACTGGGTGGCAGCAAAGGGCAGGAGTTGGCGGTGTAGGTCGGAGATAGCGGTACAGAGTGTAACCAAGAGTTTCTCAACATGACTGGTAAATTTTTGGAAGAGGGACATGATCTGTGTCATGTCACTGGAGACGGGTTGTGGGGGGGCACTGGTGGTGGCACAAGGCTTGACAGTGTCAGGGTAGAGACGGGGTTGTGGGGGGGCACTGGTGGCGGCACAAGGCTTGACAGCGTCAGGGTAGAGACGGGGCTGTGGGGGGGCACTGGTGGCGGCACAAGGCTTGACAGCGTCAGGGTAGAGATGGGGTTGTGGGGGGGCACTGGTGGCGGCACAAGGCTTGACTGCGTCAGAGTAGCGACGGGGTTGTGGGGGGGAACTGGTGGGAACACGAGGCTTGATAGCGTCAGAGTAGAGACGGGGAGGAGGCTCAGTAGTGGTTGAGTTAGGGAATGGTAGGTGCTGTTGTGGTGCAGCCTGGTGAAGCCAGGCAGGGGCAGGTGACCCAGTAGACTGAGGGGGGCGTTGTGGTAGACGCAGCCCTTGGGGAGGCCTCTCCCCTGGGACAGAAGGGCGACTGGGGCACTGCCGTGAGTCAGCATTGTGCCGGCCGCCACAGTTACAGCACCTGGGCTCAACTACATAGCCCACACCACCCCTATTAAGGTGGTCTTTGATTTTCTGGGCACAGGCGGCGGAGTTGTGATTACGTGAGCAGAAGCGACATCTAGGACGATCACGTCGGCAGCAGGCAGTGAAGGTGTGACCCCAATGAGAGCAGATAACACAAAATGCAGGCCCAGGATGATAGGGCTCTGCATAAAGTGGTGGAAGGATTGGATGGGCTTCCACAGTGGTTGGACATACCCTTCCCTTCCACTTGACAATAACAGCAGCTTGTGGAGTGTGTCCCCGGTAATGTCGACGTATACTGAGTATATTAGAATTAAAGTCACGTGCATCTTCGATGTCAGCGTATAGGGGGAATCGTTTCACTAGGATGTGGCAACATTCATCAGCGTCTGCTGGAGGGGCCACTAGGACAACCCCGTCAAAGCCAACAGTACTAAGGGTTTTATAGACTTCAGGAGTCTGACACTTGATAAAGTTCCGGTTCTTACCCTGTCGGAATTGAATGTTGGGACCATGCTGTCTGCAGTACTTCATCATCCAATTAAACCGATCCTCGACAGATTTTAATGAGTCCTTGGGAAAGTGGAGATTCAGCTTACTTGTTTGTTTGGCAGAGGGCAGGGTGATAGGGTCCATGGCATTGCTGTTTCCACTGTGGCTAGTGTTTCCCATAGAAACATTACCGTCACTGTCATAATCACTGGGTCTGACTCTTGAAGGGTGTTGGATTCAGTCAAGACCTGCTGTGTTTTATTCCCAGTTGAATTCTTTCTGCTTCCTTCTGTGTGTGTCGTCCTTTTCTTCCTACCACTCATGATCTCATCACTGTCGCTTCCTTCACTTTTCTTCGCCTCCTCTCGCCTCCTCTTCTTTTCTTTCTTACTAATCACTTCTTGAAAATTGTCTATCACTTCTATTGTTGTTGGCCGCGGATTGTCTGCTTCTGATTCACTACTTGAAAGCCTCAGGTCGTCTTCTAAGTTGTTCAGTAGGGCAATCTTTTCTACTTTAGCCAAAGCCTTCATAGGTTTCTGCCCACCACTCTCCCCAGGCATTGTGCAATGCTTGTGTTCGGTCACAGGCGAGATGGAGAGGCAACGACGTCACTACCACGTCATTCAACGTCACGCTCTTCGCACTGCGCATGCGCAGATACGAAAATAACCGACCAGAGGGTCCAGGCAGGAAGTCCAGATATTTTATCTAAAATATTGTCTAAGTCCAACAACTATAAATTTCACAAGCGACACTGTGCTTACAACTGGGCTCCACTTTAGTTCTCTAAACAGACTGAAGGTAGTCGTCTCACTAAATTCATCAGAATTGGGAATTGTAGGGAGAGCTCACTCACAGCCTTTGTTGACGTTTCACGGTGCGCATGTCGAAAGAATATACAGTATGTTCCACATTTAATCTTGAGTGTTTCATGAAGGAATTAATTGTCTTTACAATGTGAGCATTACATAATATAATTTGACGTAAGTTAGAGAGCAGACACTGTAATACACTCATTTGTCAGTCACGACATTGTATCTTCGTATATTATAGTTCTCAGTCAGTGTGTGTGTGTGTGTGTGTGTGTAAATAAATTACATTCGTAATTATGGCAATTATAACACGAATTATATGTGAAATGTGTGCTATTGGGAAAATGAAGTATCCAAGTGGCAGTTGATGTATGGAGTTTAATATCTGGTTCCCCTTTGTCGAACTAAAAATCGACAATTGTTCGGCAAAAGACTGTGTACTCATCGTTAGGTAACAACATTTTCAATAGTTACCTATCTTATTTATGACGTCAGCATCAGGTTTTACGCCCACCAATCACATATCACTTGGCATGGTCTAATCAACCAATAAGAGCTTGACTGAAGTGTTGTTGTGAATACGGGATCAACAGTAGGCATTACTTCTGTCACCATGAACACGACGCAACAGCGCTTAACTACTCGTGGCCAAATAATCGCCCTCCGAGAAGGCCTTACGGTGCGTGCCATCGCAGGCCGACTTGTTGTTTCGACTTCAACTGTGAAGAGGTGGATCAGGAGATATGCCGAAACAGGTAATTTAACTGATTTGGGTATGTATGAAAATTTCAGATTGAACCGAGATATAAACAATATCTAAGATATATATTTTTATATAAATGATATAATAATGCAAATAATATAATGTAAATGTTATGAGTGTTATGAGTGTATTTGGAAACTTGTCATGATCTTAAATAACGATGAATAGTTTATTATTGTAAAAATGCTACTTTTGGATTGCTTAATATTTATCCTGACAGCGATACAGCCGAAAATAAATTCACCAATCACAATCACCTTTACCTACAGCCTTCCTTCCTTCAAGTATTGCCAGGTAAAATTGCGAGCACAAGACCCTGGGTGGGGTCGGTGCATATTTGGCTGACTGTACATCACAGAGAATGGCTTGGATCTGCAAGGGATGATCCAGGTGAAGTTAAGGCACTTTCTTTTTTCCTTACTTAAGAGGGGTAAGCTACTTGGGGAACCGCACACGCAATCATAACAACTGGAGTGTCTACATCTCCCGTCCTCATGCCCCTGAGCCTATCAAACTGTCTCTCAGAGTTTCTGACGGGGCATCCTCCACTCAGGCTGAACTAATAGCCCTCCTTGCTGCCCTTCTCGCTGAGGAAGAAGCAGATGGTTTCTGCCCCTTGCTTGTCTGCTGCGATTCCAGGTCTGCTCTCGACGGGATCGCATTTGGATCAGGGGAAAATAAGGACCTCTTCCTCCGAATACGAGGGTTAACATCCACACTTCAGGATGCAGGCCGTCCTGTGACATTCCTATGGATACCTAGTCATGTCGGTATCTTGGGGAATGAGGCAGCAGATGACCTTGCCAAGATTGGCTGCAACAAGGCCACACCTGACTACGTTGTTCCTCGAACACTCTTACAGATTAGGACCCAAATCCGCCGCAAACAGAGAGAAGCTCGGGAAGCAGCCATCCCCCTGGACTCCCCGCCCACCTGGTACGATGTCCTCCGTAAACTTCCTGACCTCTCGTACGTCTACGGGAAAGGGTCGCGGAAGGGGGACGTGATTGCTGCCCGTATCATCATTGGGTATGACTTTGCTTGGGAGATTGGTATCCCCGCATCCCCTGAGCAACGCTCTTGTGCGTTATGCAGAAGACCCGACAGCCGCACCCTTATTCACTACCTCCTAAGATGTCCCCACACACAACGCTTCCTTGACGCCTGCTGGACCACCACTCCACGACCCCCTGACGGAGACACGATGATCCTCCCAATGCTGGCCAGATATTTTGTAAATAATATTAATTATGTGTTAAAGGAACATCCTTCCTTCCTTAGGCTTTAGTAAGCCCCTTTATAATATTTATATTGTATATACTTTTCACACTTGCCAGATGATTCTGGTGTCATTGTACAGGGGTACCTAGTGACAGCACTAGGATCCCGCTTCCTCTATCAAGGAATAAACAATTGAAATTGAATTGAACAACTGGAGAACCACTGCCTAATTTGTCTTTATATATGCATTTCTAGTCTTGTTTATACGACAATGGATAATATTGCTCTAGAAGAAAACACATCATCAAGTTTGAAACCAATGACGCAGTTCTTGTTACCATAAAACAACCAGATTCCGTCAAAAGCAAGCAATGATGTATATTTTGGTCGCCATATAACAGAGTATAGTTATCCGGGTAAGCGGTTTGTTCATTGAATCCTATTGCTGAGAATATTCTAGGATCATCTATTTTGTGCTGATTTAACTGCACATAAGACAAAATTACATTTTCAGAAAACAAGTCGAGTCCTTGGCGGATGCTCGAAACACTAAATGGTAGACAATTGGAGTTCAAAATGGAGGCCATCTGCGCATACTATAACTTTTGTTTGATTATACACGAAAACCATTAAGGTATATAAAACTACATCTTGGACAAAAGCCCATCTCCGGCGTAACTAAATAAAATTAAATGCAGTATGTCAGGTAATGAGCTGGAAGTCTGAATTAATATCTACATTTCGATGTTCATTGTTTCTGCTGTAAGAAAGTACAGTCACCTCAAAACTCGTGACTCAGCAATCAGAATGAACTGCTAGAGAACCCGTGAGTCATTCTGGTTCAGTTATGATTGTAAAAGGCCTGGCCTTTGGGATATAAATCCTTGCCAGCCTAATCAGGATCTTACAAAAGGAAAGTCAAGAACTATGGTTTTCAAGCGGTAACAAACATCTCTTTACTACGAAAATAATCACAATAATTTAAACTCTGACACCAGCACTGGAGTCAAACAATTACTAAAACAAAAATAAATACAACAACGAACAGGTAATTCTTACGGCTGTAAATGAATCTTCCTCCTAACCAGCACGGTGGAACATTCTTTAACGCCGTGATCAGCTCTCAGAAGGTGCAGGGCAGCTTCCTCATAACGCCGGCGTTGGTGGGCGATGTCTTGCCACAGGAGAGACGCCAGGGCATAGGGCGTGGAGGAAGTGGCGATCACGTGGCAGCCGCGGCAGTAGCTGGAGTAGGTGACCGGAACTTGACAGCCGAATAGTGAAGGACTGGGAATCAGCCCCGAGCCCAGGAGCCTCAGATGATTACACAGCAAAGTTGGAATTAAACAGCTGGGTAAAGTAACAGCTGTGGTGACGGCTGGATCGTGTCTGGCGTGCAACGAGCTGCAGTGACCTTCTTACCTCCGTCTACCCCCAGGTGGGGCCGCAAATGAGCGGCGGACAACCTACTCGCTCATGCAGCCCACAATGATTTGTAACTCATAGATGGGTTTTCTACAGCGCAGAGAGTTACACATGAGGACGCCTAGTATAGTTGCCGGGAGTGTCCCAACAGGTGGAGCTGATCACGCCTGGCGAATTTATACACAAATCACTAATGTGAGTGCAAGCTAAATTATAATATAAAACTATTATTGAGACTAATACTGTAGAAAACTGTCATATTATGTATGCTGTATGTATATTATGTATGTATATTATGTATGTGCTCCATTTACATACATTATTATTCAGCCGAGCTGCAGCGTGTGGCAATGTATTTACCATGTCACACGCTTAATTAATGTGCCTGGCGACATATGGAAGCTGCTAATGTATCACTTGATGTCACCTAAAAGGCTAGTTAACCCCAGACAGAGTAAAAGCGCCACCTCCCTTGTGTATCTGTTTATCCGAAATAGGACCTACGAAAACTCTGAGTGTTTTGTGTTCGCTCCCTGTAGATAGAACTTGATACCAGAACACATGCAAAAACAATATTTGGTTACTATACTCCTTAACGTGAATGTATAATGAAACATTACCACACAAGTTTCCACATTATGTAGTGTCATTGTTTGGAATTACTTAACTATAATTTTGTTTTTTTTAAGCAGCCCCACAATAGCCATACCTTCGCCAACATTTTATTAACTTAATAAATATCCTAATACATAAGTAGCTATCCTAGCTGTGTTGAGTTTGTTGAGCCTCAGATCGGCATTCAGTGACTGTAACCTCATAGTCAATATCTGCAACTGTTGTTTCGGCATTAGGGCCGATGCTCTCGTTCCCCTGAGGAACAGAAAGCCAACGAAGGAGAAGAAGGACAATCGACATCTCATCAGGCTGTAACATAACTTCAAGGCTGCTGCTTCTGTTCGGATATTACCTCCGCGAGTCTGGCGTAGAAGCATCCTGCACTTGGTCCTAACCCACCACAGGTTGTGAACACTAGAAGTGAAGCTGCCTTCATCAACGTTCTGAATTCTCTCCGTATGCCCTTATCTTGTTCTCCTCGTTCCTCCTGTGTGCAGTATCGAGAGCTAAGTTACGATGACATGCAGCAATGGGATAAAAATCCAGATGTCGAAGAAGGCTAGCTGTCCCCGCGTCCAGAATCCTCGAGCACTGACGTTAATACGGACGTTGGATGTGTTTGAAGTCCCATGTTGGAAAATCTCACCGTCCAATGGAAGGAGGGTTGGTTCTACCCTGACATCATAGCAGATTTCCTTCAACATATTTGCTTTGATATTCCTTACTTCGTCATGCCTCATGAATATGAGCTCCCTTTCTTGCACACCATGGGGTAATCGATGTCATGGAAGAGCCACACACACGCATTGGGAGGCAAACCTTCTAAACTACCGTTCCTTAGAGCATTGGCATCTGTAAATTCTTGTTTAATGAGACTGTGTTGTCGTTCTGTCGTAATGGACCTTCTAATCTTGTTTTTTTCACTAGTATCCACCTTCCTGTTGCATTCTGAGCTATTATGTAGTCAGTGAGGATGCATGACTAACTGAGTTTTGATTTTCGGTGGCAGCATTCTCCTCTGGATTGGTCAATCCCATTCCTCCCAGTCTCGATGGTAGTGCATGGAGTGATCTTTCTGCTGCGGTTAAGTGAGGGTGTTTCACTAATATGGAATGAAATTGACGCTGATAGTTTCCCCAGAGATGAGGGAGGTCGATATCAGGGATAGTGTGCATCAGGTAGTTCCAGTGATGCGGCTCCATGGGTGAATGCTGCAAAGCCGCGTGGCTCGTGTTACCAATATCCAGACAGAGCTTGGTTCGCGCCTCATTCACCTTTCCCATTACGTACTCGGTCTTGAAGTCCGTCCTACCGATTACTGTGCCTGGTGTCTTTGGCCATCCTTTATTATTTTTGACTCACTTCCACCAGGCACCTCCATAGTCCGTTCATAATGTTCTGGCTTTACAATGATGAAGGACTTGCTGGCGTTGGGTGATACCTATTTTTAAGCCTATTGATGTTACCAGGTCCACCACTTTTGATGTTCTCTACTTTTCCTGCTCCTGTAGGTCATCAGCGTACGCCGCCTTGACCTCAGTTGTTTCAAATTTTTTGTGTGTTGGAGCACTGATAGGCCTATTGCAAACATTGCCATTGCAACAGGGTCTCCCTCGTTGTTCCTCAGTTGACTGTATGATGGTATCACCTCTTAGAGTCTTTTGTTTTTACTATATAGAGGTCTGATGGATTCTATGGAGTTTTCAACCTACATTGCAAAACTTGGACACACATCATCCTTTATCACCTCCATTATGCATTTTCAATGATCCGCCTCAACACTTCTCTCCCACCCGTATGGACCTACCATCCTGGATTCTTATCCAGGGAATGAGGTAGCAAGCTGTCAGAGCATGAAGGTGTTGAGTAGCACGAGGATGCCAACTTTCTTGCATGGACGCAATGCAGTGCAGATAATTGGCTATCACACTCGGTGGTGTTATATGCTTAGTGATGATTCATCTATCTATATATGGCAAAACGAGGCTCACGGTGCCATAAGCTCAAGCTGAACAGGCTTTGTGTGAAATATAACAGAGTCTAGGACTGTTTTAGTATCCTGGTGGTCCAGAGGTAGCATTCCCCGGTCACAGTCATGGGCCCGTGTGCCGTGGGTCTCAATCCCGGCGGCTGGAGTGTGTTGATTATATATATATATATATATATATATATATATATATATATATATATATATATCAGTGGGAATCCTTGACTCAAGATCTTGAGCATGCTCTCTATTTTTAGAGTGGGAGGGGGTTGCTGTATCTAAGTGGTTAATACACTTACTATTTAAGATAATATAATAATAAAAGCTTCAAGTAGGCCTGTGCATGCCATTGTATTATTGGAGTTAGCTCTGCTACCTATTCTCAATTAAATTTAAAATAGCCTATAAAGGAAAAGGAAAAGTATTTGAAAAAAAAGTGAAATAAATTTAAAACCAATTTAATTGTATATTTTTAGTATATAAAAGTGTACAAAAGTTTTACCTTTTCTCCTTCTCCCCTTCACTGACACTAACGCTAAGCATGATAGTTTTTCCTGCCCTTGTGTGTTTCTGCAGTAGTTCTTGATCCTTTTAAAGCAGAAATGTCCTTTCTGCAGTTGCACTTGTAGTAGTGTATAGTGACAATCAACTTGCAAGTTTATAAACTAGGCATTCCCCAGATAGAGTTTAGTTTCATGCATGCTTTTCATCAAATCGAAAACAGGCTTACCTTTGAACCCCGGGGAAACGTAAAGAACACTTAACTTACTCTTTTCAAGTCTTTTACAGTATCAAGGAAAGACCCATACTGCTTCTCCAAGCTTTTCACTGCACTGCAATGTTTTTTCAAAAGCTATTAGAAATTCAGCAAAGAGAGAAGAATTCGAGCTATGTGACTGTGTGAAACCTATCTCTTGGTTGAACTAAAAATGTTATCCAAGATATCATTGAACACAGCTCTGCAGCCTGCTTCTTCAACTGCTCACGTCTTCTGGGTCTTTTTATTTGGGTTTTCATCATTTCTTCCTGGAACACTTTCCTGAAAAATCCTGTCGAAGTCGTTCACGAATTTTCTAATTTTTCCAATCAGCTTCTTCAACCTTTTTGGAGCAGTAGTAGGCAGTGTCCATTCCTTTGTTTGAAGAATGTCGAAAAGAACATCCGTGAAAGAAAACACGGAGGAAAACATTCAACAGAAAGCGAGTCTGTAATTTCTGAGGAGACAAAAACTTGGCCCTTAAAAACACAGTCATCGCCCCACCTTGCAGATTGATCAAGTATGTGATGGAAAAATGAGGTCAACTGGTCATAATATTCTTTTCACGGTGTTGACCCTCAATCTTGAAGAAAAAAACTCCATCTTGTAGGCGCTACTCTGGGAAGTTGTTTATCAAGAAAATCTTGAAGGGCAAATGTTCTCTTTGAAGACAGAAAAAATGCTGCTAAACATGGAGTGTCTGAAAATTCTATATTTTGATGTTTTTGCTGATTGCTGGCGTCAGATTTAGCAAATGGCTGTAACAGTGCACAAATATAGCACACGGGTGCAGTTCCTGTACCTTCTTATTTAAGCCGTTTTGTTGACCAGCCATAACAGCAGCGCCGTCGCATGTCTGAGCAGTTTATCAACAACACGAAAACAAAAGAGTGTTGTGACTTATTGATTATATCAGACGTCTCATCTAAAATCAGTGACACAAAATTAGTTTTCTCAACATCTTCTTTTTATTTTCAGCCGCATTATTAAGAGTTGATTTTCAGCAATCAAATCACATTTTGAATGGCGAAATATGTTCCACACGGAAAATAGTTGATTCTTTCAAATGAATTTCTAACATCGGATCATAATGGCTAATCAGTACAAGTAGCTCTAAGTAATTTCTTATTTTAGATGTATATGATCTGTTATGGCCTCGAAGAGGAAGTTCTGCTTGCTACATCAATTAGTCTTTTTCAGGATTTCCCGATTTTTCTTAACTTTTTCATTGTACATTTGGTCACTGACGCTATGTGGTTCATCAAGCTGATGATGAATTCTCGTTCTTCCGAAACTATTAAGCTGAAGAAAACAGTTTATGTGATTAAAAGATTTCTCATGCCTGTAGCCAATGATAAAGTTTTCAAACTATCAAAACCAGTTTTCGACCATACACTGTGATCAATTGAAAAGAGCAAACACGGCCTGCAGAAGAGTTTGTTTAACTTATTTGAGCCAGTCAACCAATGCCTGCTTTCGTACTGCGTGTAATAGCCCCTGTCTCATTATATAAATGGGTTAATTACATTTGATTTATATACTCTATCATTCCCGTAACTTCTCTCAATTGCCCATGAGGTGATATGTTCATATTACGATTGGCAGGTTTCTTGAGGTGCGGCCATGACTGCTTAGGTCAGCATTACAAAGCATGCGCCCTGTGGCATAGTTACCAACCCCTCACACAGATCGACGTACTTAGCAGGTCTAGTTAAATAGCCTCCGGCCCTTTCCTCTTTAACACTAATAGTTACAGTGATAAGTTACGGTTGAATTACACTTTTGGAACTGTATCTTCAATAGTTCCTAAATAAAAGGATAACAGACAATTGGGTTTCATACTAAAATCCAATATAATATAAATGTTCGCCTTCATTAAATCAAGACAGAATCAGCAGTTAACCGCTAGAACATGTGATATTAAAATGCCTAACATATTCCTTGTTTTTATCTGTGTGCTTCTTTTGTAAGTCCTTGAATTCGTGGACATGGTCTACAAGTTTTCCTCTACCATTTCACTTTTTTCTGAAATGTGTCTTCTAAAACGGCTTTTCTAGCAGGTCCTTAAATAAACAAGTGTCCTCTTCTCCCATTTTTTTCCATCTAGTACAATATTTATAACACTACAAGTCTATAACACTTTGGTAGCAGAAGCACCACAACACACACGCAGCTTTCGAAGAATGTAACAACACATACCACCCACACGACCTCGCGGGTGGAGCGACTGATGCTCCATGGCCTGGCGCATCATATTCGCCATTTCCCCAACGTGCAGGCGACTGTCACTCAGCCAGTTGCACGCCGCAGGTTTCATTGAGGTGAAACAGCACCTACCGGCGCTTGGGAGAGTGAGCTAGTTCTGGCCTCGCACCCTACACAGTGCTGCTACTGCTGCCAGGCTGCATTTTAGAATATAAAATGTAAATTAATTATTTAAGCATTTAACAAACAAACAAAATGTTTTGGAGCAGTGAGCATATGTCTATCATGCTCAGAGGATTCACCACTGATATATATAAATATATATATATATATATATATATATATATATATATATATATATATATATGTATATATATATATGTATATATATATATATATATATATATATATATGTATATATATATATATATATATATATATATGTATATATATATATATATATATATATATATATATATATATATATATATATATATATATATATATATATGTAACCGTCGGAATTTACTGGACTTTATTTTCTCACTTGACTTGGGGTTTATTAAAGATTATTAGATGGTAATGGCAGTGGAAGCTCTTTAGTGAGAAATCCCTAACCAGCACAAGAACACTTAAATTTACTAACAAAATGAATGTCAGACCAGGAAGGATAGCTACCAGACTGAGATGAATGAGACACTGTACCTTTAGACACTTATATTCTCCAACTACAAACATTAATCAAATAATGGTGCACCAATATGGCCTCTTAATTTGAACTCCTTAAAACACTACCTGAGGAATAAAAAGACATGATATTGAAATTATTAGAAATTCAGGCAACAATAAATTTAAAGTATTAAGAAATGTTGCTTGCACTCCATGAAACAGGCCTTAAGGATTACAGAATAATATCCACTACTGCGAACTGTATAAAAATAAGCAAATTATTAATTCCACCATGAATAGGCCTAAAGTGTACCAATATACTATGTTACACCAACAGATGCAGGCCTTATGGGTTTTCAAACAAATAATATCAGTCACTGAGGAAATGGTTTTAAAAAAAATACAAATTAAATACTCTACAATGAATAGGCCTTAAGGGCACTCAATATAATTATGTTACACCAATAGATGCACACCTCCTAACCTAATCCTAAACACTACTCTGGGGAACAAAGGTTATATCTGAGATTGAAACTATAAAGAAATTTTTAAATGCACACAGCATACATTAGTAACTGAAAAATAGTATTAACTACACACAAAAATATTGTCACTATTATAAAGACGTTACTGAAATGATTTGTGTCACTTAATTTGATTATGGTGTCAGTAGTTGGCTTTGTTGCTCTTTCACGGCCCCCTACATTGCTATTTCAGCATATGTGCTTGGTTTCTCATCCCTTCTCGTTGGTCTTCCTGCCTTGCTTGTATTTGATGAGGGTCTTTCTGATGGGGCAGGATATGCCATGGTTGGGTGGGTGTGGTGCGCGTCCCCTTTCCTTTGCAGTTTATGCAGCCTTTGTTGGTGTTGTTGCACTGCCTGTAAGCATGTCCTTCCGTACAGTTGGAGCAGAATTTATTTTCCTTTTCAGGGCAGTCCCTTGTGTTATGCTCTTCGTATTTATAGCATGTGAAACATGTCAGGAGACTGGTGTATTTTTCCCTTTATTTGATGAGGATATCAACATGTTGCATCCTAAGAAGCTGTACTGAGGAGCCTTGTCTGCTATAGCCAGTTTTTCGAAACATGTTCTCTCTCATTACGTACGTGTAGTTTTTATCTTGATTATTTCTTCTACTTTAAGTCCTTCATTGTTATTTTCAATGTCTGCCTTCAGAGAGTTTGCTGTCTGCTGTCCTAATTTGAGAATCTAGTTTCCTTACGAAAACAGATCTCCTGGCTCTAGGCTCGGGAGGCATGACCACAATTAATCCATTCTTGTCAAGGATTTGTTTCGGCCTAGTGGTTGCCAGTAGTTTGCCTGCACTACTTTTAATTTCTTTGGCAATGACTTTGAACCCTTCAAGGTTCAGGCTGCTGAATACCTATTGAGGGCACACCTAGTTCAATATATGCTTGGGTAATTAGTCTGGATGTTTTGGTAGGTTTGTTCTATCTTTTACTTTTATTCTTATGTTTACTGCCATTGTGCATGTAGAAGGTTATTGGATAGTCTCTTCTTGATTTACAAGAGACAACCCCGCACAGTGGGAGTGAATGCACGATCACAGTCGCCACTATGGGACGGCCTTGCTTGTCCCCGACCCCCAATGAACACACACACAATCCCACTCAGCTGTGAGGCGTGCGCCACTGAGGCTCTAGCACGAATACTTAAATAAAAGTAGGTGCCCCGCCAGGGTAAGCAAGAAGGATTTTAGTAAAAGAGAAATACTCCAAACCACGTCAGTATCAAGCTAATCAATAGCTGCCCTCCAGTGCAGGAGTGTGTGGGTCACCACTCTGCCCGTGGGGAGGACTACTGGCGCTGACAATCCTGAATGCCGTGAGTTAGTCCGGTGACGGTCGTGATCGTTTTCCAAAGGTGGAGGCCTGACAAAGGGCGTCGCCCCAAACAGGATTCCTGGGACGTCCAGTGGTAGTCAGAAAGGCTGATTTGTGGTCCGGTCGTCAACAGTAGAAACAAGGGTGGCTGCTTTGGCGGTGAGGGAAGGGAGAGAGGTCCACTGCGAAGGCTCAGAGTCCGGCCGCCTCCAGCTTTTACCTCCACATGCTCTGACCTGCAAGCAAGGGACACTGAACTTGGCCTCAAAAATAGCTTTGTTTATGCCGGAAAGCTGAAATTAAATTCACCAGGTGTAGCTATGGGCAGTTGAGTAGGGATATTGGACAGCAGGTGTGTGGCGGAAAAACGGTGTGGTGTGGAGTGGAGGTATAAGTGAGTGTTACCTCGAAGCATACTCTTGTCACTAGGCGTCTTGTCACTAGTTGCAAATTTGCCAGATCTTTACTTTTTTCTAACTGCAAACACTACAGCTCGAAGTACATCTCCATAGTCACAATATAGTATTATTCATTTTTCTATTTCTTTGTTCTTATTATTCATTTAAAAAGAAAACCTATTACATTTATCACCACTAAAAAATTGAACACCAAAGACATCTCCATATACTACTGATCTTACAATAAACATCCTCTTACGGTAATTACAATGAGAGTTAACTTATCATATCTATTCATTATACATCTTTAAAATCACAATGAATTATTATTCTACGCAGTGAATATAACCCTCAATGCAACTCTAATTCTTCTACATTCAACCTTACTTCATTATACCACGTCATTCATAATCACATCAAACTGTTTTTACACTTCACTAACATCACTAAGCGGTTCACATAGA
>NW_024738783.1:0-16385 GCF_018991925.1 Homarus americanus | reverse complement strand
CAGGGTGGCGGAAGTGGAGAAGGAGGAGGAGGTGAAGAAGGAAATGGGAAAGAAGGTGGTGGTGTAGGAGGAGGAATAAATTGTAATAAGAACAGACAAAGAAGAAAATAAGTAGAAAGGAAGAAGACAATAGAAGAAAACGAAGAACGTGTTGGTAAGAGAGAGGAATCAGGGAGTGCCGAGGAAAATTAGTACAGAAACTGGGGTAGACAGAGGCAAATGCTTAAAGAACCTTGCCCATAGTTTAACCATGCCGGGGGATCGAACCCAGGTCCGCTCGCTTGCGAGGCGAGCTTGCTTGACCATTACACCACAGATACGAACACGTACGGCTCACCTGAAGATTAGTCCCTGCAGTTTATTTTACCCTAAGATTAACCTCTAACACTTTTTTGGGGAGATTAAGTTGGGTTGGGTTAGTTTAGATTAGATTAGGTTAGGTTAGGTTAGGTTAGGTTAGATTATAATTAGGGTGGTTAATCTTAAGGTGAAATAGCTGGACTAATCTTCGTTGATCCCATACAGTCAAGTTAACAAAATGCAAGCTGTATGGGATTAGATTTAACTATTAATCTATGTACTGTTACCAAACATAACATAATGTAACGTAACGTTACGTAATGTAACGTAATTTATAATAGAATAATATAAAAAATTTAAAACTTAAAACTAATACAAAAATACAGCAAACGAAAAAGAAAAATGATTTATCGATGTATTATTATTATTATTATTATTATTATTTATATTATTATTATTATTATTATTTATATTATTATTATTATTATTATTTATATTATTATTATTATTATTATTTATATTATTATTATTATTATTATTATTATTATTATTATTATTATTATTATTATTATTATTATTATTATTATTATTATTATTATTATTTATATTATTATTATTATTATTTATATTATTATTATTATTATTTATATTATTATTATTATTATTTATATTATTATTATTATTATTTATATTATTATTATTATTATTTATATTATTATTATTATTATTTATATTATTATTATTATTATTATTATTTATATTATTATTATTATTATTATTATTATTATTATTAAGCCCTAGTACATCGACTATTGTTAAGCCACCAAAGAATTACTAAAAATTTCGTCTTTTCCTACACCACTCAGTTTGAGTGTTCAGCCCCGCCCACTGACTACCGACCAGCCGCCATCATATTAATAACTTTCATTTTGTTTTAATTTAGTATTATTTCCTAATAGATAAAAGCCTAAATCGGTTGTGATATCTGCTATTATAAATTAATTAACGAATTTATATACTGTTACGTAGTACTATCTTATATATCGGTTCGCTAATATTAGAAAAGTGGGATCTTTTTAAGCGGAGTTTAAATGGCTGCCGGTGGACGTGTTGTTGTCAACTGGGGAAAGGATTTAAAGTGTAAGTTAACATGAACAACAGTGCCTTAGCGTGTGACTAAAAAGGATTAAAGTTTTTATGAGAATGCCAAGAAGAGACGACAGTGCTCTGATATACAGTAGAGTTTTGACTAAAAATGGTTGAAAAACTTAGGAAAAGGTTGGTCGTCTGGGCTCTGATTCGGTTGTTTGGGTAGAGCGAAGTAATCATTCGTCCTTTTAATTAGAAATGAACAGTACAAAATAAATGGAATGCTTTCTATCAGCGGTTCAGAAACAGTTGCATTCCAAATAACAAGATGTATATAAAAAACTGCCGACAAAGCGGTGCTCTTTAAGGGAAGATAATGCACCAAGTCTGTAAGAGAAAGTTCACCTGACCATGACATCAGCCCGCAGTGTCTACCTCCTAACGCCCCTGGTATGTTATAGTCAATGAATCAAGGATCATTGCACATTTGAAGAAGCTTAACACGCCAAAGCCTCTTAATGGCATGTTAAATGCTGGCGAAGGTGGTGATCTCGACGCTGCACGAGGCTCCTGGATAAATTACAATATTTATCACACCATCACTGAACCCCGAGTCCTAGCCAGACGTTACACAAGCTACAGGTAATAGTGTTGTGGTGCAAACTATGGCCTTCAGTGGTAAATGAGTCAAGAGGTTCACTGATTCAACTGTAGAAATCAAGTATCCTTGAAATAGTAAAATTGTTCCAGGGTTTGATGTCATGGACACCCAGGATTTAGATAATAAGCCTTGTGAAGTGTAAGAATCACATACAGCAGAGTTAGTTCACCCAGTTGTGGATGTGTTTTCCTAACTTTGCTGTTGGGGAAGTAAAGGTGGTCGAGTGTAGTATTGGTCACATTACCTTGTATACCTACAAAAAGCTTAACTCTCACTATGTTGTATCCATACTGACCTTAACAACTCGCCAGGCTTACGTGATCCACATTCACAAGAGAAGTAATTTTTCCCTGCCTTCGAACTGACTGACGAGGACACTAACCTGGCAAGGGGGATTATAGGCACAAACCCACTTTAAGAGAAGTAAAAAACATGAATGACAAGTCTCTCGAGTCACTGAGGACCTGACCACCCACCACCAGCACCTGTACCACTTAGTCATACCGTAAGTGCAAACAGTCATTAGTGCATATTTTTGGCAACGATGTGTTTTTGGGCGCGGCCTTAATGACAACAGACAAAACGAACCAATTAAACCAAACCTAAAGATCTTGAGATATTTTAAAGTTGAATTTGGTTGGGTGGTTTTGCTTATCGTCATTATCAGTTTAGTCATGGTTAGACCAGAACCTACATTGTTGTCAGAAATTTGTCATGAATAATTAATGTTAATAATTGTTAAGATCATTATCGCAGTCTTTAGCACCATGGTACCTGCAGTATCATACACTTATATTAAAACAAACTAAACCAACCAACTAAACCTACCTAATCTAACATTACCGAATATAACCGAACCTAACCTAACCTTACTTGGTAAAGATTCGAAAAAGGTCACTTTATTGCATTTTCGTCGGAAATTTATATTTTTCGATTTTCACTTGAAAATTTTATTTTTATCGCACAGAGTGGGCAGGGCTTTGAGGTAAAGGGAAATCGTGAGGTAAAACACGCAAAACGCTGACG
Organism: Homarus americanus; assembly: GCF_018991925.1. Taxonomy (NCBI): domain Eukaryota; kingdom Metazoa; phylum Arthropoda; class Malacostraca; order Decapoda; family Nephropidae; genus Homarus; species Homarus americanus. Next base: position 13,309 of record NW_024738783.1, on the reverse strand, counting down.
AAATTAAACCTAACCTAATTTAATTATCACAGAAATGTTAGGAGTAATTTTTAAGAACGGGTGCCCGGGTTAAGGAGCCAAGTTAGGAAACATTCCAATAGAAGAAAACTTCTTCAGTTTAATTAAGAACATCCCAAAAATGGCGGTGGAAATAAATTTTTACCAAATAAAAAAAAATGATCAAGAACCTAACCTCAGTCAATCAAGAGTACCGTCCCCATATATATGAGGGTTGGCGACCACAGTCCTCCACTCTAAACTTTCTCGGACTGTTTTTAACAATCCCCCCCCAAGGTTTTAATTTCATCATCCACCCCAGTCGTTGCCTTCCCCTGGCCCTTTTACCCTCAACTTTGTCCATTAATATTTCTGTTATTATCCCCTCGTCCCTAATTATATAACCAAAGTGTCTCATTTTTTTATGTACAGTTGGGGACATTTCCGACTAGTACACTCAGCGTTGTCAATCCATTCTTTCCGTGAGGTGTGAACCCCCGCGAGTATCTGAACGTGAATCTGAAGCCTCTAAGTTACTCGGTGAGACTTGAGGTGCACACAGTAGCCTGGGACCACAATGATATAATTTGTCTCCATACATGTGCCTGGCAACGTTGACATAGATTAATTAGTGTAGTATGGACGCTTTTCATTCACCTAACGTGGAGTAAATAATACCTGTCCTGCAGTAACAATGTAATGCTGAAAAAGGAAAAAATCTACCACTTTATTTATCATCAAGCAAAGTCTAAGGTGTTATAGTGTCAGGCTTTATGGAGTGTGGTGTGGTGGTGGCGTGGTGCCTAGGATTGTGAGACAAAGTCAATAGTCTTGCCTGCCGCATTTCTGTCCAATCACCTAATTTTCTACTTGTTTACCAAATCTCACTTACGTAACAGGAAATGCATCACCTCTGATCATTACACACATATTTTCACTATTAATATTGTATAGTATATTTTTGTAGCGTACACAAAAAAAAACACTCATAAATACAATTTCTCTTCATGCCTAGGCACATTTCGTCATGGCTCAGGTTTATCCCAAAGTTGACATGAAGAGCATGACTAATGTCCACATACTATAGCAGACAGGCTGTAATAATGTTATGTTATTTATCTCAATGACACTACAACCAAATGGTAAGTATTAGCATTCAGATCTTGAGTATTTCTTACTTAACACAACAGTGTGGCGGTGCAACTGTCCCCTATCCTCTGTCCAGTGCACAGAGACCTCCCCTCCCCTACGTCCCCTTCCGTCACACCACCTCCCCTATAAATAACATTATTTCGGTTATTTACATTAAGAGAGTTACAGGGTGTATTAAAAAGGTATTTGAAGGCTAATTTTGTTTTTCAATTTCTGTGTGTGTGTGTGTGTGTGTGTGTGTGTGTGTGTGCCTCGTCACACATGACAGCCTTTACATCAGACCTGTGTGGTCTGTCATCTCTCCACCTCGACCCTCCACATAAAACCTTCACTGGACGAAAAGCTTATAATTTTTAGCCCCTCTCCTCAGAGTTATGAGTTAGTATTAAAATGTATTATAATTGACCTTCCTTTAGTTTCTTTTATCTTGGTGTGTGCTTAAGAAAATACCTAATGTTATATGTAAACAGTTCCCGTAGTTTGATATATACGTTATGTCAAGGCGTTCGGCCTCGTTATACACCATACACAACACTGTATACTCGTACTATACTGTACACTGGTGTATAAAGAAAATGTTGTTGACTCTTTTTAGTTTATAAAATAGAAATAAACAACTTGAGATAAATAAAACTGTGACCCGTTTTGACAGCCATACCTCGCTCACCGGGCCAGACACTATACCTACGGCCAAACTTAACTTAACCTAACCTAACCTAACCTAACTTAACCTAACCTAACCTAACAATCAAGTGGTGATATTTATAAACTACATTCCCGATGAACTTCAAAATAAATCGTAACTTAATTATTTTGGGTGTAAGAAATAACCAAAAACAATTTACGGACAAAACGTTGATGTATTGAAGTAAAAGTTCGTAATTATGGGGGAAATTGTCCTATATATAAAGGTAAGATTTAGTAATGAGTAAAGATCCTATGCAGGAATATGTAAAACCTGAAATATTAAATAGAAAAAGATTTGACTCAATGTGACTCCTAAGTACGTAGAGAAATAAGTGTAAGAGAATGAGTAGAACAAAATAACAATACGGGGGGGGTGTTAACTTATAAGGGATAAATGACCAACACGATAAAGACACAACTAACATGTAATACACAGAATAGGAGGGAGGTGTACATGGTTTATGACAACTACCTCTGCTGTTGACCTACCTACACACACACACACGCACACACACACACACTCCGGCACCATATGAAATTTTCGTTTTTAAATACATAACATAACTGTCCACCTGTATCATCATTACCTGGGCGAAACAATTTGGTGGTCTGGCCAAAGGAATTAAGAATAATGGAACATGCATTACAATCCTCGAAGATAAAATTACTTCGTTAGTAATTACGTTACCTGGTGGTGTTAACGACCAATTGACACGCAAACGTAATTAACAGGATAACAAGGCGGGAACATGTTCTACTCTGGTTTATTTTCAGATTACTGTTGATATGTGTAGTGAAGTGGGAGGATCTTACAGTAAGGTGAAGATTGTTAGTCCTCCTTATTACGCGCACACACACACACTTGATGTTACGTAACTATTTTGTTAATTATTTCTCAATAGTTTAAACATATTTAACAACATAAGGGGAACTATCGTACAAAGATATATTACTGGTGTTTAATTCAGAAGTTTCCAAGAGTTATGTCAGATCATGAGACACAGAGAGAGAGAGAGAGAGAGAGAGAGAGAGAGAGAGAGAGAGACGTGTATCTAACTCCGTTTTACCTCAGAGAGAGAGTCTGTCTGTGTCACGTGATGGTAAACATGTTATATAAGGTTAGGAAAGCTGAAATACTTATTAAAGTGATATGTGATAAATAACATTGATTAATCAGCTATGTTATTCAGAAACACATAAATAATGTGTAGCGATAAACATATACAAAAACTATATATTTTATTGTATTGGTGATATGTCGTTATATAGACAATGTGATCGTTTAATATGTCGTAATATAACACTGTAATCGTTTAATATGTCGTAATATAACCACAGTGTAATAGTTTAAAATTTATGAAAACTTAATACCTTAATTCAGCCAAATGCCATAAGAGAGACGAGACCTGTCAGACAATAAGCCTGATTGAATAATTTCCTCAGTAACATACAAGTGAACCAAACTTGGGTACTACACAACTACAGTATCACTCAATGACTTATTTTACACTATATCTACTACCACTTAACATTTCTATATCAGTTCAATAACCATCACTCAACCTTGTTCCATTTTATTTAAAGTTCGTTAATCAATAAGAGGAATTATTATCACAACACAAGCATTCATTAATCAGTCTCCATTGTGAATCATTTTGCTGGGGTGTGTGGGAGGATTATGCTGGATAATAACTTAGTGTTTTGTATATCCAGAAGAATCTTAACTCCAGCTTACTCCAACTAATAACTAACCTAATCTAACACAACCTAACCTAATCTAATCTAACCTAACCTGAAAAATCTCCACGACAACTTACTCCAACTAATAACTAACCAAACATAAGCTAACATAATTACAGACACACACACACACACACACACACACACATAAACCATAAATATGTTATATGGAACATAAATAGAACTTCCAAAATCACTCTCATATACTTCCTAACCGCGGCCTGACGAAATAGTACACCTGTAACGTTCTGTCAGGGCTCAGGTCGAGGCTCCTCCTTACTGATCATCTATACGTGTGTGTGTGAGTGAGATGTTTCCTAGTATGTAATAAAAAAGGCGGGGATCCGCTTTTGAATTTTGCCACATACAGCGGCTAGTTTATTGTGCACCCATATTCATCCCGTGAACGGTCGCGTAGGCAGATTATAGTTAAACAGTAGAAGTCAGAATATTATGGCACTGAATGTTAAAAACAATGTATTTCCAAAAAATTATTTGTTTATTTCTGTACAGTACATCGCCCTCTCCCTCAACCTGCCATTATTCAATAAATTATTTGTTCCCTCGTTCTAACAAGAGATACACGATAACATATCCTATTTGAAGATAAAAATACACTGTCCAGGAAGAGTCATAACAAACTTGGGGGTTATCTGAGAGAGAGAGAGAGAGAGAGAGAGAGAGAGAGAGAGAGAGAGAAACAATACCTTCTACAGTACAGTTATATACTATGACCACCATGACCCACGGAGATCTGTACCTCTTGGCTCCTGACCTCTGTTGACCTTGTGTATACTCACCCAGTTGACCTTTCCTGCCCTATCTCGTCCATTCCTCCTACAGTCAAGGGCTGGGGGGCCGAGGGGGGGGAACGGAGGGGAATGGTTCTGTAAGAATAGTTGAGGTTAGGTTAGGTTAGGTTCAAATGAGTGATAGATCAGGTCCCATGGTTAGTTTATCTCTCTCTCTCTCTCTCTCTCTCTCTCTCTCTCTCTCTCTAACACATATATATCCCTATTCTGTAAAATCGTGTGCTTATTTATATTTACTCACTGTTGATATTCCGGGAGAGAGAAAGAGAGAGAGAGAGAGATGTAGATTGAGAGAATGATATTATTGAGAGGGAAGACGAGGGAAATAGACTGGAGAGAGAGAGAGAGAGAGAGAGAGATGTGAATTAGTGTTTACTCCCACTCATAAGTATAGTATTAGTCAACTTATATTATACAGGGTCTCCAGTCCACATTAAAATGAAAACAACTTTGTAAAACCTTATAAACTTTTGATTGAATGATAACAGATTAATATCCACACACACACACATTATAGTCAGTCTCTTCGAGTTTCATTTGGTGTATGGGTATATATCGTTTGGGTATAAGGTATAAGGCATCATTCGGGAGAGGTCAGGTCAGGTCAAAGTAAAGGTAAGGTCAGGGTAGGTGATCTCAGTGGCCAGAAAACGTGAATTTTTAAGTTGGGATGAATATTTTTTTTTGGGGGGGTGGGGGGGAGGAGGGAGGGGGGAAGCGAGTATGATTTTATATGATGGTGATGAAGGAAGGAATAGAGGGAGAGATGGAGAGGAATTATGAAGGAGGGAAGGTTGAAGGAAAGATGAGAATAGGAAAAGGAAGGGAGGAAGGAGACAGGGAAAATTGAAAAACTGATAAAGATGATGGAAGGGTGAAAATAAAGAGGATGGCGAGGAAAGAACGAAGGATAGAGGGAAGGAAAGAAAGAAGGATAGAGGGAAGGAAAGAAATCACGAAAATTTTAAATGAAGAAATGAAGACGAAAATCAACAAAAAAATTAAATAAAAGAAGAAATAATCAAGAGAGAAGAAAGAAGAGAAATTGCTGGATTGACAAACACGACAGCCACATGGACACGACGACAAGAGATTATGTTAATTTGAGAAAAACTTGGTGGTTGTGACGTGTCTGTCTGTCGCTTCCTGTTGGTGTAGGATGATAATAAGCTGCTTAGATCTCTCTCTCTCTCTCTTTCTCTCATATCTACGTCACGAGACGTGTGTGTGTGTGTGTGTGTGTACGTTGGCAACACAAGGTGTAATTGTCAGCTTGCTCGCCTCGCAAGCGAATGAACCCGGGTTCCATTTCCGGGCAGGGTGAGACCATGAGCAAGTTCCTTTGCGTCATTTACCTCTATCTACCCAACAGTAATTGGGGACCTGGATGTTAATCGATTCGCGCGTCGTGTTACGGGGTAATGGTTAGCCAGTACAGTTGGCCACGGACTATTCCTTGACACTGGGTCACTCAGCTCATTAACTCAGGGTGTGGTTGTTGTGTTGGCGACAGCTTCAACACCTTAAACAAATTCACGCCTAGGTGGCCCTTGGGCCTGGCCATTCTCATTACAGGAGGGGCAACCATTATAATAAAAAATAAAAAAAAAACGATCATCAACTTCAGGTACACCAATCATCCTTGTAAAAAAATCCTGATTGAATAATTTCCTCAGTAACATACAAGTGAACCAAACTTGGGTACTACACAACTACAGTATCACTCAATGACTTATTTTACACTATATCTACTACCACTTAACATTTCTATATCAGTTCAACAACCATCACTCAACCTTGTTCCATTTTATTTAAAGTTTGTTAATCAATAAGAGGAATTATTATCACAACACAAGCATTCTTTAATCAGTCTCCACTGTGAATCATTTTGCTGGGGTGTGTGGGAGGATTACGCTGGATAATAACTTTAGTGTTTTGTATATCCAGAAGAATCTTAACTCCAGCTTACTCCAACTAATAACTAACCTAATCTAACACAACCTAACCTAATCTAATCTAACCTAACCTGAAAAGTCTCCACTACAACTTATTCCAACTAATAACTAACCAAACATAAGCTAACCTAATTACAGACAGACACACACACACACACACACACACACACATAAACCATAAATATGTTATATGGAACATAAATATAACTTCCAAAATCACTCTCATATACTTCCTAACCGCGGCCTGACGAAATAGTACACCTGTAACGTTCTGTCAGGGCTCAGGTCGAGGCTCCTCCTTACTGATCATCTATACGTGTGTGTGAGTGTGAGATGTTTCCTAGTATGTAATAAAAAAGGCGGGGATCCGCTTTTGAATTTTGCCACATACAGCGGCTAGTTTATTGTGCACCCATATTCATCCCGTGAACGGTAGCGTAGGCAGATTATAGTTAAACAGTAGAAGTCAGAATATTATGGCACTGAATGTTAAAAACAATGTATTTCCAAAAAATTATTTGTTTAGTTGTGTACAGTACATCGCCCTCTCCCTCAACCTGCCATTATTCAATACATTATTTGTTCCCTCGTTCTAACAAGAGATACACGATAACATATCCTATTGGAAGATAAAAATACACTGTCCAGGAAGAGTCATAACAAACTTGGGGGTTATCTGAGAGAGAGAGAGAGAGAGAGAGAGAGAGAGAGAGAGAGAGAGAGAGAGAGAGAGAAACAATATCTTCTACAGTACAGTTATATAGTATGACCACCATGACCCACGGAGATCTGTACCTCTTGGCTCCTGACCTCTGTTGACCTTGTGTATACTCACCCAGTTGACCTTTCCTGCCCTATCTCGCCCATTCCTCCTACAGTCAAGGGCTGGGGGGCGGAGGGGGGGGCGGGAACGGAGGGGAATGGTTCTGTAAGCATAGTTGAAGTTAGGTTAGGTTAGGTTCAAATGAGTGATAGATCAGGTCCCAGAGAGCTTCTTCTCTTCTTCTTTCTTTTTTTTTAAATATATATCCCTGGCTTTTAAAAATATATATATATAGATGGATTGAGAGAAAGATATTATTGAGAGAGTAGACGAGGGAAATAGACTGGAGAGAGAGAGAGAGATGTGAATTAGTGTTTACTCCCACTCATAAGTATAGTATTAGTCAACTTATATTATACAGGGTCTCCAGTCCACATTAAAATGAAAACAACTTTGTAAAACCACATAAACTTTTGATTGAATGATAACAGATTAATATCCACACACACACATTATAGTCAGTCTCTTCGAGTTTCATTTGGTGTATGGGTATATATCGTTTGGGTATAAGGTATAAGGCATCATTCGGGAGAGGTCAGGTCAGGTCAGGTCAAAGTAAAGGTAAGGTCAGGGTAGGTTATCTCAGTGGCCAGGAAACGTGAATTTTTAAGTTGGGGTGAATATTTTTTTTTGGGGGGGGAAGCGAGTATGATTTTATATGATGGTGATGAAGGAAGGAATAGAGGGAAGTTCACGGGTGACGCAAGTATCCTCTTTAATCGACGGACACATGACAACCGATGTGCAGATACTACACGACCCAACCCCCTCCGACCGACTGTCAACAAACACAGCGCCCTGATGGTATTCGTAATGGAAGTGATAATGAAAAAAATATTTTATTTGTTTTTTTTTAATCTAAATTTCGTTATTCCATGCAGTTCATTTTTAATCAATATATGTTTGTGGAATTCTAAATACGGTATATTGTTAGCAACACAAACAATAGCATTCATTAAAATATATACGGTTCATAGGAAATCCAGGTAGGGTATTCATGAATTTTAAGGAGTAGCTAGCCTAATTTCTATCACGCTTCTTGCTGAACATAATTTTACGTGATGGAATGGATAAACATGAATTTTAAAGAATGAAAATAAAAATAATCCAAATGAATAACAAATAAATAAAATATTGTAATATGTGGAGGCCCCCAGATTGTGGAGGCCCCTGGGCAGCTGCCCACTTTGCCCACTCCTGAATCCGGTCCTGAACAGTGCTTCAGATAAACTCTGGCAATTTCACTTCAGCTAAAATTCCTTCAAACAAAATTACACACTTGGAGATGTTCTGGGTACTTGGTTCTAACTACAGGAGCGAACATAAACACCTGTAGAGTTCTGTAGGTTCTATTCAACGGAAATATACAAGGGTGAGCTTACAAGCCCAAGTAGTCCTTACACTCCTATATGGGTCAACTGACCTCTCTCTGACCTCTCAGGCGACATGTGGTAAGTGGTACATTAGCAGCTTCCAGGTATCGCCAGGCACATTTATCTAAAGCCCCGTCCACACGATCGAGCACTGCCTGACGGGTACTCGCTTAATGCCTGTTGTTCTGGCAAAATTGACGGGCAAACCAACGGAGTGCCCGTGGTCAAGCGAAATCGCCAGATAAGGCCGTCTGCCTGGTGGTTTGACCGTTTGCTGCCGGGTCCATTCTCATGTTGTTAGTGAAGTCTTTCTCATGTTCACCTTGAAGTTCACATAAAATCGCGGCATGACTTCCCTTAACTTTTCGTTGAGATAACCATTCCTTGCACCATTCCATTTTCTGTTTTTTCTTCTTTTTGCACACTGTAGCAATTATTATACACAGGGCTATAGTCTTCGATTTAACTGTCCTGCGACACACCATGGTGATCGTACCGCAGCAGCTACTGCCGACCACCTACTAGCTACCAGCAGCAGAGTGTGACTGCTGCCAACCAGCACCTCTGTGTGTACGACGACACACAGACTGTCCGCCGGGCGCTGTTCGATCGTGTGTACGGGGCTTTAGCGTGTGGTGACATGAAACAGGGGCTTTGCCACACGCTACTGACTAGAAAAGTAATGTATATATATAGAGTACATACATGGTATACATACAACATACATAATATACATACACCTCCCCCTCCCCCCCCATACGCTCATAGCAAAGTCTTGAGCGGACCTTTTCCTGTGGATCACACCCGGATGCCTTCACACACCCTGTGACCCTCACACACTCTGTGGCCCTTAGACACCCTGTGGCCCTCGCACACCCTATAGCCCCACGCGCTCTGTGTGGCACCTCATACACACTAACACTCATACACCCTGTGGCCCTTACACATCCTGTGTGAGGGCCACCGGGTATGTGAGAGACACCGGATGCGTGAGGACCACCGGGTGTGTGTGAGGACCAGAGGGTTATGTGAGGTCCACAGGGTTATGTGAGGCCCATAGGGTTATGTGAGGCCCTCAGGGTTATGTGAGGCCCACAGGGTGTGTGAAGGCATCTGGGTGTGTGAGGGCCACCGGGTGTGTGAGGACCACAGGGTGTGTGAGGGCCATAGGGTGTGTAAACGCCACAGGGTGTGTGAAGGCCACAGGGTGTGTGAGGGCCATAGAGTGTGTGAGGGCCACACGGTGTGTGAGGAGCCAGAGGATATGTGAGGGACACAGGGTGTGTAAGGGCCATAGAGTGTCTAAGGGCCAGGTCCAGAGAGTATGAGAAGCCAACAGGGTGCGTGAGGGCCACAGGGTATGTGAGGGCCACAGGGTGTGTGAAGGCCACAGGGTATGTGAAGGCAACAGGGTTTATGAGGGCCACAGGGTGTGCTAAGGTCACAGCGTGTGTGAGGGCCACGGTTTGTGAGAGGGCCACAGGGTATGTGAAGGCAACAGGGTATGTGAGGGCCAGAGGATATGTGAGGGCTATAGGGTGTGTAAGGGCCATAGGGTGTCTAAGGGCCAGAGTGCATGTTAGGCCCACAGGGTGTGTGAGGGCCACAGGATATGTGTGGGCCACAGGTTGTGCCAAGTTTACAGGGTGATTGAGGGCCAGAGGGTGTGTGATTGTCACAGGGTGTGTGAAGGTCGCAGGGCGTGTGAAGGTCACAGGGTGTGTGAAGGCAACAAATTGTGTGAGGGCCACAGGGTGTGTGAAGGCAACAGATTGTGTGAGGGCCACAGGGTGTGTGAGGGTCACAACATGTGTCAGGGCCACAGGGTGTGTGAGTGCCATATTTGTGTAAGGGTTATAGGGTATGTGAGGACTACAGGGTGTGTGAGGGCCATGGAGTGTGAGAGGGCCACAGGATGTGTGAGGCCATGTCATTTGTAAGAGCCAGAGGATGTGTGGGAGCCAGAGGATGTGTGGGAGCCAGAGGGTGTGTGGAGCCAGAGGGTGTGTGGGGGCCAGAGGGTGTAACGGCCATTATTCGCCCGGATCAAGGTGTGTGGCGTTTACAAATAGGTCTCACCTGACCAGTACACTCAGGCTTAAGCCACAGTCACCTCCAGCTTATGTAAACCGACAATAACCACAGACGTCTTTTATTATATACAAACTTGCAAAGTACAATGTGTTCATGAATGCCTCACCAAGGACCTTCTCGGGCGTTCAAATATTGAAATTGAAATTGAAATATTTTATAGACAATAAAACTATTACATCAAAAGGACTATGCAGTATACTACTCCCACCCTCACCTATACCATCCCCTTCTGGGGCTTACAAAAAGTTATAAATATTATAAGAACACATGAATTATTTACACCAATAAAATAGTTCATTTTGACATGAACGCTGTACTACATCAATAGAACAGATAATTTAATCTTATACAAATTTAAAGGTCATCATAACCTTGAAGCAAAATTTTTATACAATGAAAAAATAATAATTTGTCCATAATTTTCAGTAATATTTGTATCCCAATCATAGTCCCATTATAACAGTATCAACAGATGGTAAGTTAGTCCCGTAAGTTACATTGGTGTTTTGTAACACATACAAATAATGCTGAAAACTCTCGCTACACATGACAATCACTTCTCTTTCAAATACCGAGAGAGGAACTTAATGGTTTGTGTGGTAAGGTTGGCCACCTCTTAAGAGACACTGGGCTGATTGATTGTGGTAATTACATCCCTGGCGAAGCAACAGCGTAGGTTATATTTCGCCGAATTAAATTTAATGTTTAAAGGACTAAAATAAAATATTGCAAGTTAAAAACATAATAAATACAATAGAACTTTCATAAAAACCATTTAAACGTTAATAAATAACACTCAAAGCTTGTGTCGAAGGCCGGCTGCTCACTAGGCTCCTCACTACTTATCAGTTATCACAACAAATATTTTTCGAAAGTTTGTTATTCGAGAAGTTTATTTTCCTTAATGATCTGAAGTGTCTATGAATTTCGAATCAATGACCATCCGAAACTTTTCAAACAAATTGAATCATTCGATGAAAGAACTTTCCAACAAAGATAACTAATGTTGGAAATATTTCACAACCAAGAATGATGATCTCACAATTTTTCTCAAAGCAGAAGATATGAAGCTAACGTATGGTAACGAAACATACCGTAATGATATTTGGGAAATTTGGGTAAAGTTAGGTTAGTTTTGGTAGCTTCGTATCATCAATAAATGATTGGTTTTGGACTCTTGGAGTTCAGTCGTGGTACTATTTTTAACATTACTTTCCCTAAACCGAGACACTACTCAGTGCCGCGCGACACCTTGGGGAGGTGCATGGACGCTCACCGCTCTCTGTGACTTTATTAATTGTATTGGTAATTTAATGCAGCGCGTTATATGATGAATTTACACGCTGTGATCACACACAGAAGACCTCCTGGGAAAAAAGTTGGATACATATGGTGAAGTGTTTACTGAGTGTCTTAACGGTGAAGGAAAGTGGCAGGACACCGGGTGCACAACGCCTTCTTGAGGAGTCAGGTAAGACGCTGTTGTTGTGTTTTAAAGGAACAATAAAAATCTTGTATCTTTAATGGGAAAAATTTCCTCAACTTGGTGTTAAGGCTGGAACACACTCGTTAAATATTAGCCTTTTCGTTTTCCCTTGTTCGTGTTAAGAATAAAAACTGTGTTCCGCTCGGACCGCCATCTTGGACCGCCAAGTTCGCGTTCCTCCTCCCCGTTTATTTTTTCTTCTTCTGTATTATCGTTTCGGTCATCCAGCGAATTTGCGGATTTTAAATTCCCAACGTTATGTTGGGTGAGGGTAGGATTTAATCAGGGTTTTTCGATGGTTTTGGGGTATTATTTTACTTTCGCACATTGCGTGGGTGCGTTCATAGTATAATCTTGTTTGGTATATATTACTAAAATTATCTTTGTATTTGTCATAATACCCAGAGTTTATTGATTGGTTGAGCATGTGTGCATGTTATTTAGAGTAACTCGGCAACAATTTTGATCTGATAATTGTGTGATTTTGTTTCTTTACGTTTATAATTGAAAATGGACTACTAAATGTTTAAAATGATTGAACTTAAACTTGTGGGTGGGATTTTGGGGAAATGTCATGTAGGCGTCCGTGTTTTTGGTGAAGATCAGTTGAAGGTCAAGGGGATGCGATATATAAATTGTGATCATAGATACAATCGAAATAAAAAACTAAGAATAATTCGGACTAAATTGGCAAGTTATATCATAATTAAGAGTTGCTGTCAATGTGAGGCGTTTTTTATGAATACATTAACCCAGTTCCGCCCGGTGTTGTGCCCCAGGAGTAACTCACCCAATACTGGTGCAGTTTCTAGACAGGTTAGCGTAGACACGAGCCTGCAGCTGGAGCGGAGGTCTTACTCGGTGCCACAGAACCTCCGCCTTGGTGATATTAGTTTCCTCCTGTGACTTCGGTTAATCCATCTTCAGTGCCCGGTTATACCCTTCTTGTGACCCGTTATACCTCTTCCTGTGTCCGGTTATACCCCCTCATGTGACCCGTTATACCCCCTCCTGTATCGGGTTATACCCCTTCATGTGACCCGTTATACCTCTTCCTGTGCCTCTGTTATAACCCAACTATGAGCGGCAGTAACCATGACTGTTATCATTACATTACAGAAAAGGTGATAGTGATAATAACTTTCCCTGGCGCAATGTTGCAGGTATATATACAGTTTTAAATACCATGT
>NW_024738782.1:0-13320 GCF_018991925.1 Homarus americanus | reverse complement strand
ATTATAATTTGGTCAAACCTGTTGGATACAATTCCTTTTAATATTTCACATAAAACATACATAAGCAATCACATAAATGTCTAATCCAATATATATTTACATAACAATCATAGCTGTGTAATCAGTCTAATCTTAACACTTATAATGAGTACTTAAGTTTCCATATTTTTATGTCGTCACAATGATAAACGAAGCAATAGACGCAGTCTACCTGTGTACACAATAAGTACCAGTTAAACTTACGTGTTGAAAGCCTCAAGAGAAACCAGGTTAGGTGTTGCCTCTGTGGTCTGAATAGTTACAGTACAGTGCCCATACCCTGCCGCCTCACTGACCCTCTCTCGATGGGTGAGGGCTGCTGAGTCAGGTGATTATACACAAACAAGCTCCCTTACTACCACCCAACACCTCACCTCCTCTAGGTCTCTCATCTTCAACCATCTCAATACTCTACATACTGTATACGGGCAGGCACACCCAATAAACATGACATGACTTACAGCCTAACATAATGTTTGTTTATGTGTCATCCTACTCATTACTGCTTGCGGTAACATCTATATTATCTATTAATCTTTTCTTGTGTATATATTAATAATTTTATTTTGTAAGTCTTTCTGTCTATAAGTATATATCTTATATTTCTTTGTTTTTATTTTCTAACTTAATATTCTTTTCTATTCCTTTTTCTTGTCATATATGTTATATTTTCTGAATTTTTGTATCCTTTCTTTCTCACAATTTATCATCCTGCTTAAGTTATATTCTATACCATGGATTAGTCTGGGTAAACCATGTCATTCTTACCATATCACTTTTTATATTTACAACGGTAGCCTGCCACCACCCAGACTTTTATTAGAATATAACATATCTCATTGAACTGTTTGGTAGCATGCTAGAAAGCTTCTAGGCTCGTGAGTTACCATGGTTATTTTCTGAGAACCATCGGGTAGAAGGAATAGAGCGGTGATAGTGGTAGTTTACTAATTCATTATTTATTAACATAAAGAGTGAACAAGATGTTAATTAAGTACATTCAGACAAGACTGGACCACTTGGGTCTTACTTTACAAGTAGCAAAATAGATCTTCAAATTCTTGGTTACAACAATAAACAATGATTATATTACTTAATTGTCAATACAGATGCTTATATAACACGCTTGACAATATTCCAAATTAACATATTATGTATAACATCATGCTATTTCGGAATGAACAACATGGCACTTTTCCCTCAGTTGGTAGTTCATATGGATAAAGTACTCACAACCCACATAACACGTTATTACAATGGTACTATCAATATTTATAGGGTCACTACTCACAACACAATAATACTTTGGCCCATATAACTGTAAGGAGTGCCCCAGGGTGTCACACTGGTGTCACAACAACAAACAAAGAGCGCTGTTAGGGTTGGTTGCAGTCCGACACACTGCGAGGGAGTTCAGGCCTAGTTCCCAGGGTGTGGACTCCCACAATTTAATCATGCCGAATTAACGGCATCCTGCAAGACAGCCAGCTGGTATGCATCTACCGGTCCCCCGGTGACTGTCGGGTATTCAGCTAACACACACACTGTGCCTGAGATATGATGGAACAGCGTCAAAATGTGACAAAAATAACTCAATCACAAATAATCTTTCGTCTGGCAACAACAGGTGATATTTACGTTACATTAATTCTTTAACTGGGTAAATGATAATTTCACTGTTACAACATAAACACTGATTTCCACAAAATTCACTGAGTTAAACTGACTTAATATGGCGGGCGTGAGAACATACACATACCTGAGATATGATGGAACAGCATCAGAGATGTGACGCTGCTCCTCGTACACAAGTTTATATACGGCTAACTGGCAGCTCAGGCCTATGCGCTACACATGCCAGAAAGGCTAATGACTCAATAACAGAAATTCCATTCAACTCGGCCCCTGTACATTAACCTATGGAAATCAATGCCAGGGGTCAGGTAAATTTCTTAAGTCTATTTTTATAATCTAATCAGAGATTGAGCTTGCCAAGAAAAAGTGAAATGGACGTCAAATACACACACTAACAATACCATTTTCACAAACTCAGCAAAACTACAAACAAGGACCTATTCACGGGAATACGTTAGATTTTGGAGATTATGCAGTTTGACAGAATCGCTCAGGAGATTAATGTCTTTCTTAAATAGACAACTGATACTAAATAAACTACAAACATTAGATTCTCTGATGTTTGGGCATCAAAATGATCTAATTTCAGTTGTACTTAGAAACTCATGGCTACCCCAAGGGCGATATAAGGACATGCCACTCGTACTGGCAGACTTGACACTCAATTCCTTGACAAGTACCACTAACAATAAAGACAGTTGAAGCTTTCAACATCACTCACAAGGGATCTTGAATGTTCCAACTGTATTAAGACATAACTAAGTTGCCTTAACAGATACGACTAGAGTTGCAATGACAAATTTTGTGTTGTTATACTAAGGAATAAGGAGTTTCGGGTGCACTCTAAGATTGAGAGAAAACGGAGGACTCAGACGTCCTGAAGCTATGAGAAAATGGACGTCTCAGATGCGGGACTCAATAAAGAAGGTATAGCTACATGTTTTATGGGCTATTGAGCGTAATATGAATCGTCTGATTTAACGTTAACTAACATGTACGACCGTGGTCATTAAACAGAAACATAACACCAGTGATGCCTCTATGATCGCTCTCCCATCGCAATTAAGGGATGAACAACGACTCGATCCATTGTGGTCTACAGTCATTTTCGCTCTAGAGTTGGGGGAGGAGGCTAATCTTCCAAAGTCACCTCTTCCGTTTAATCATTTTGAACTACGACGAGACATACTCCTTCGCTCCAAGCAGACAACTGAAGGTAATGTTACACAAATTGTCGTGAAACGATACGAACGTTGTATCACGATGCTCCCCAAGCAGGTCACCCCGGACGTGACAAATGTCTGGCGGAGGTCAGAAAAAAGTATTTTCGGAATACTATGGAGAAAGACATAGAATTGCATATTGCTAAGTGTTTGTCATGTGCTCAGCATAAGGGTACTACAAGGTCACCGGCTCCAATTCTACAATATCCTACACCAGAACGCCCGTTTGACACAATCGCGATCGAGTTGTTACAACTTTCGAGGAGTCATCAAGGATCCTCGTACCCCCTAGTGTGTGTGGATCATTTTTGTAGATTTGTGATTTTAGTCCCACTGAGCGGTAAAACAGCCGAATCTGTGGCTTATACCTTAGTTATTCACCTCATATGTCCTTTTACTACGCCCAAGGTTCTTCTCTCCGACAACGGATTAGAGTTCAAGACCCAACTTGTAGCGCAAATATGTCGACAATACGACATCCAACACAGTTTTATCGCAGCCTATTATCCACAGGATAATGGCCTTGTTGAAAGAACCAAAAGGAAAATCCTAGAGATTCTTTGTCCAATAGCCAGTCAAATGCGAGTCGCCGCATCTATTAATGGGTCGATCAACAGCTCTACAGGCAAATCATCCTACTATATTGTTTACGGCATAGACAAACGTGTACCGTATGACGTACTTACAGACAAGCCATGCCAAGTCTATAATGTGGACGATTTTCCTTGCAGGCAAATCAACGTATTCACGGATATTCACGCGCTGAAATGATATACAAGCAACATAAACAAGTCATGCTAGAAATAGGCGATGCTGTTATGGTGCAAGAACCTGAACGAAAGCCCAAGCTTTCACCCAAGTTTGACGGACCATTCCTCATTATTGCTAAAGAAGCGTGCAACAATTTTAAATTTTTGAAGCCAAACTCACAAACTTCAGATGTTGTGCATGCGGACAGACTTAAAAAGGTCCATTCAGATTCATTCCCCAGGAATGATAATGATATCCCAGACGTCGATGTCCCAGACACAACTGTTCAAACAGCAAACACGTTAAATACACCCAGTGTATCTCATGATTATTGTTTAAAACTACGTTCTGCGAAACGTATATAATAATGTTCCTAACATCTTTACAATGATATTAACGCAAAAAACTTTCTGAGTCTAACCATTTATTTTATTTTTATAATTTCATGAATTCAGTGCCTACACTGGAATGATTCATTTCTTTTTTCAATCATTTTGCATGCTACAAAAACTTCAACTCAAGTTATATCAATTAACAAAAACGAACTAATTGCATAAATGGTTGATGCAAGGTTAGGTCGAGTGGATGCACAGCATTTGTATGTGAAAATTCTTCTTGAAGCCTTACAAACAGCCAAGACGATTTATCTGTTAACTCCAATTTTCGTAGACGAAGAGGTAGAACAGCATATCCTTCTGTTAGAGTCAACTCTCACGCACTATGCTATCCTCATCCACGTAACTATGCTCGTGCAAAGCAAATTAATGCATGGCATGTAGAACCTTTCCCATTATACTCTGATGACACACTGTTTACTCTGGATATACCAACCGATCTTTTACTAATAGATGAAGACTACTATTTGTTAGAAATGGATGATTTTAGGGCATTATCACAGTGTAAGTCGTCATGTATATAATTTACACATATGCCCAGCCTATGTGTGCGCTTTCATTCTGCTGCAGACGGAATATGCGAATTGGCGATCATACAAACTAACGTTTGCACAGCGCTGAAACAATGTAACTATGCACCGATTTTCTAGGAAAACTGTGTTTCATGCGCATCTACATAATGTTCAGTATATATATATATATATATATATATATATATATATATATATATATATATATATATTTCATTAGCCCATAAAGCGCTCGGACTTTTACATATAATCAACAACCCCACCCCACCAGGACTCGAACCCACGATCTTATGTGTGTGACCGGGTAACGTTACCTCTAGACCACTAGGACACTAAAAAGCAGTCCTAGACTTTGTTATATTTCACACAAAGCCTGTTGATCGAGCTTATGGCGCCGTGAATCTCCAATAGGGGACTACCCATGCCTCGTAAGTGATCAGAGTAACGTTTTACCAAATCCGGCTTCGAAACACATGTCATTCTGAAATTTAGTTAAATAAAAAATATGGAATTAGTTAAATATATTGTTGTGAACTTAAAATTTTATTGGTGAAATTATCAAGCATGAGTCAGAAGAAATCTCGAAAGGCGATTTCATTTCAAGTGAAACAAGAAATTATTAAGAAACTAGCAGAATCGCTAGGCCACGGTAGGACGCCACCCTCCGGGAGGCTCCACATTGTCTCACTGTAGTGCATTAAGGTAGACCACATTTTTGGTTTTGCCATTAACAGCAAGTATGTATAGATTTTTGCCAGTTCCCACTCTGGAGCATTCAACATAGAACTGTCCATGAGAGAAGCAAGGAACACCAGGCTTAGGTCAACCATCTTTCGGGACTGTCCCTGGCTTTTGTAGATGGTCATGGCAAAGCTCACTTTAACCGGGAACTGAAGTCGCTTGAACTCAAATGGCAGGTCAGTGGTGATGAAAGGTATCCTTGGTATAAAAACGTCCTCTCCTTTAGGTTTTCCTGTCAGTATTGTAGCTTCCAGTACATGTGGCATCATGTTCTTCACCACCAGTCTTGTGCCATTGCAGAAGATTGATGGTTCAAGATTTCTTAAGAGCATTATAGGAGTTCCAATCTTGAGAGTGAGGTGGTGAGGAGGCATTCCAGCGGGCTCCAAAGAATTAAGGAATTCTGCAGGGTACTGGACTGCTTGGTCCTGGTCGATTACTGTATCAACAGATTTGAATGAGGTCTCACTGCCTGGAAGCTGTCTGAGTAGAGTCATGTTGATTTCAGCCACTGTTTCATTCTTTGGTGCCAGAATTGCGCGTTCACGTAGCCACTTGTGATCCTTGTAGTGGTGGATAATGTTTGGGTAGACCATGTTAGTGAGCCCAGTTGAGGACTTTACAACATTTCCACATCCTTGAGGAATGATTATTTGTCCTTCTGAATCAACAAGGAAAATTCCATTCCCAATCTGTAGTTGAAGGTTAGCAAACCGTCCAGCATCCTGATCTCTTTGTAGATGTACTCTCATGTTTGTGGATAGGGTGAGTGTCTGAACACTTCTCCAAAGGTATGATGCCTTGAGGCACGCATTCAGTTCATCAGCTGGAGTGCTTCAAGGAATGACAAGAAGGGTCTGGCGAAAGTCTCCAGCAATGACCATTGTAATGCCACCAATGAGCTGGTCATTTTCTCGTATGTCTTGCAAGGTCCTGTCCAGTGCTTCAAACGCTAACTTGTGAGACATAATGCATTCATCCCAGACTATGAGGCTGCATTTTTCTAAGAGTTTTGCCTTTGCCGATCCTTTTTTGATGTTGCACACTGGGTTCTCATTGTGAGCGAGGTTGAGAGGCAGTTTAAAAGTTGAGTGTGCAGTACGTCCTCCTTCTAGTAGCGTTGCAGCAATGCCTGAGGATGCCACAGGAAGAGTAATTTCCCCTGATGACGTACTTTAGCCAACAACTGAGTAGTCTGTCTCTCTGAGCAACTCCCTGTTTGCAACTACTGTTCAGTCCCCAAAACTTCTTCTTCCATCAATAGTTCATTAACGGTGTATGTAAGTTCCACTACAATGGTACAGCAAAGTATATTTTTTTAGCATTAAACTGTTATTATTTTATTGTCTAATCATTACTGCATATAACACCATCGATCATCACTACATTTAACACCACCAATCATCACTACATATAACACCACCCATCGTCACTAAATAAAACACCATCCATCATCACTACATATAACACCACCCATCATCACTACATATAACAACATCCATAAATATATAAATATATATATATATATATATATATATATATATATATATATATATATATATATATATATATATATATATATATATATATATATATATATATATATATATATATATATTAGGGGGCAGTGAAATTTTGCTCAAAGCTGCACTCTTCAGGCATTGTTCCTTATACATATCTAAGACTCCATGCCAAATTTGAAGCTGATATGTCGAGGTTTAGTCTGCCGCATTTTCTACTGAAATTTTTAAATTTACCTACAGTACTAGCCAAACAGCCGCTGTGGCGGTGCAATGTTCTGTTCAGTGTTTATCAACTTTTTTTTCATATCTCTTATTTCATTTAAGTTGTCTTGTTGCAGATGAGTATGGTGCTATGTCTATATTGATTATCAGCCTTTTCTCATTTCATTTCTCAATGTTGTGTTACTGTACTGTAATGTAGGGGAGACCTGGGTAAGTTGGCGCACTTGAAATTATTCAAATAGTTACCGTTAAGAGGCAAGAAATTGAGATGGCTAGTTTAGATAATTTGACGTCACTCTATTTTGATGGTAAGAAGACCGCCACTCGTGTGATGATAAAGAATGAGAAGACCGAGAAATGGAGTTCGAGGATGATGGTGAAAGATCATTATGTCATCATGGTTGAGCCTGGCAATGAATATCTCACACATGTGACTCCCAAGACTGGACACGGAAAGCAGATTGCCAAAACTATTCACGAGTTTCTGGTGGAGAAAAATCTAACCCAGCAGCCCATTGTGTGTGTTGGTTGTGATGGAACCAATGTAAATGTAGGATCAGAAAATGGAGTCATTCATCATCTTGAAATGTTACTTGGTCACCCGCTCCATTATTTCATATGTCAGCTTCACGGAAATGAGCTGCCTTTCCGCGCAGTTTTTTATCACTATGATGGTAAACCAAGTGGTCCTGAGCATTGGCGTGGTCCCATTGGAAAGCAGATCAAGGAGTCTTTGTCTGAGCCTCCAGTTGTCGCCTTCCAGCCAGTCAGTTTCCCTGATTTCCCTGTGTTTAATGATGAAGTGGAGAAAGATCTGTCCTGGGATCAGAAATACCTGTATAGGATTTGTAAAGGAGTTATCACAGGTGTTGTTGAAGATGACTTAGCTGCTATTGAGCCAGGTCCTCCCTGTGTGTCAAGGTGGAACACCCTATGGAGTAGAATCCTCAGGCTGTATGTAGCAACATCAAGACCCAGCCATGAGTTGAAAAGAATTGTCATTACAATAATAAAGTTCAGTGCTCCAATGTGGTTTTACATCAAGATACACCCTTACGTAACACACGGCTCAAGGAACGTATTCCAGTCCCTGCTATATATGAAACACCTGAATAGTGAGGAGGAGACGATAGTGAAGAAGGCTGTCCAGAGAAATGCATACTTCGCCCACACAGATGAACTTCTTCTTGGTATGTGTGCAGATGAGGACATGACTGTTAGAGAAAAAGCTGTCTCAATGATAAGAAAAATTAGAGAGGAGAATCAGCAAAAAGAAGAATGCACTGGCAGATCTGAAGAGGAGGAGGAAGATTCTGATGCTGCTGTTGACGAGAATTTGTTAAACTATACTGATGAGGAGGGTAAAGATGGAGATGGGAATGAGGATGTGCCTCCTGTAGTCAACATGAGAAAGGTGGTGACTCCGAAACTAAAGTGGCAAGCAAAAAACTATCATTCCATGATTAACTGGAGGAATGAACTCAAGACTGAGCCTCCTTACATTGCTTCTCTGTCAAATCTACAGGTTAATGACATTCTTGAGACAACATTAGTGGTGCCCAAGTGGCCAAACAGCACTCAGGCGGTCGAGAGAGGCATAAAAGTGATGACTGAAGCTTGCACTGAAGTGACGGGATACGAATCGAGAGATGGATATATTAGGCAAAGATTATTGTCTAGGAAAATGATGCCAAGGTTCTGCACAAAAAAGAATTTCAATATGAACTTGTAATGATTTTCTATACTGTGTACCTGTAAAATAACATGTGAATTAAATCGATGTCACCCATGTAAAATTTATCATTATCCTGGAAAACATTAAATGACACCTAATTTTTGGTATACACTAAAAGTTGACAAAAAGTCGTTCGCGATGCGGCAGGGTAAGTATGCATGAAATGGCATGAAATTTTGCACAGGTGTTTGTTACAGCCATACAAACGATGCCTGAAAAGTGCAGCCTGCAACTCAAATAAAAGTGTTTTTTCCCTGCCCCCTAATATATATATATATGTATATATATGTATATATATATATATATATATATATATATATATATATATATATATATATATATATATATATATATATATATATATATATATATATATATATATATATATATCTTGATAAAATCACACGGGAAAATGGAAACAACGGAGTACCTTAGCTTTCGTCTTTATTCAAGACATCTTCAGAGGCAACTAGATTACATGGACAGAGAGAGGCTTAAATATACAGGGTGACCTAAAAACATGAGGTCAGGTCATAATGATGACATCCACTAATCCCCACACCAACACAACCGTAGAGGAGCTTAAGAGAAGGGTGGTGACGTGACTAGACAGGTCAGGTCAGAAAAAAGGGACCCACAAAATAACTGTCATACATCAAGATCAAAGGTTTTCAAAGCAGTTTTAACCTTGGGCCACTGACAAATAAATTTATGTAACATATTATCAGTTTTGAACTGACCATCACGAGAAATGGCCAAAACTATAAATTTAAGGTATATAGAAAGCCCACACAGGTAGACAGTTTCATTCACTTTTTATCCAATCACCTTGAGTCTACCAAAATGTCAGTTTTTTCTGCTATGTTCCTAAGATGTCTGCGTATTTGTGACTCTGAATTTATTGACGACGAATTTAAACACATTCGTTCTATTGCACAGAAACTTGGGTACCCTTCTGTGTTTGTTGATCGTTGCTTTAAAAGGGCTAAAAATCCTTTCATTCCTCTGTAACCAGACAAGTTCCTACACTTAAGAATATTTTGACTCTGCCCTATCGTGATGAATTTGTCCCTTTAGTTCGGTCCCTCAAGCTTCTAAATATTAATGTTGTTTTTAAGTATGACTCAACCATTACCAATATGTTAATAAGGAATAGCCCAAGTTTGAATGTAAATGGAAGTGTTTATTGTATTCCATGTAGCCAATGTAATTGTAATTATGTAGGTCAGACAGGAAAAACACTGCAGCTCAGAATCAAACAACATAAGTATAATATCAGAACTGCATCTGAAAGCAGTGCCTTGTTCGTTCATGTTAGAATAATAATCACCCATTGCTTGGGGAAAAAGCTTAGAAGTATTCAAATCATCTTGTGTCATAAGACTTGCTGAAGCTAGTTTGATTAAGGAATTAAAATCAATAAACCTTATACACGTCTAAAACTGATAATATGTTACATAAATTTATTTGTCAGTGGCCCAAGGTTAAAACTGCTTTGAAAACCTTTGATCTTGATGTATGACAGTTATTTTGTGGGTCCCTTTTTTTCTGACCTGACCTATCTAGTCACGTCACCACCCTTCTCTTAAGCTCCTCTACGGTTGTGTTGGTGTGGGGATTAGTGGATGTCATCATTATGACCTGACCTCATGTTTTTAGGTCACCCTGTATATTTAAGCCTCTCTCTGTCCATGTAATCCAGTTGCCTCTGAAGATGTCTTGAATAAAGACGAAAGCTAAGGTACTCCGTTGTTTCCATTTTCCCGTGTGATTTTATCAAGATTTATGTTATCCACGTTTTCATTGTGGATTTACATGAAATATATATATATATATATATATATATATATATATATATATATATATATATATATATATATATATATATATATATATATATATATATATATATATATATATATATATATATATATATACATATATATATATATACATACATATATATATATATATATATACATATATATATATATACATATATACAGTGGGGTATGCTATAACGAACGGATCCTACTACGAATATTCCTATAACGAACGGTTTTACCTATAAAATTGAGAATGCTATAACGAACGAAACTCCTACAACGAACATTATTTAATTTTGTTTTTTTTCTAATTTATTGTTTTTTATTACAAATATTAATGATATTCTTTATTTCAGGGGTTTAGATGCATATTTATGCACTTTCTTACAATTTTTACAATTTTATATTATATTTTTCAGTGCTAAGTGGTTGTATTTGGGGGCCTGGAACGGATTAATCTACCTTGAACGAATGCTATAACGAACAAGGTTCTAGAACCAATTAGATTCGTTATAGCATACTTACTAATATATATATATATATATATATATATATATATATATATATATATATATATATATATATATATATATATATATATATATATATATATATATATATATATATATATATATATATATATATATATATATATATATATATATATATATATATATATATATATATATATATATATATATATATATATATATATATATATATATATATATATATATATATATATATATGCAAGTAAATCACTGTAGGTGCACGTGATCTAGGTATATGCTGATAACCACAAGGAAAGAAGAAAACACGAAGTTCCCAAGCGCTTTCGTGTAATTCACATCTTCAGGGGTGAGTACAGGGGTGAGTATATATTACAGTGAACCCTCAACGATCCGGACTAAAAGGGGGGACCACCTGTCTGGAAAAGCTGACTGTTAGAATCTTCCGGCGTACGTACAAAATGTATAAAAACAATAAAAAATTATATAAAAAAACACCAAAAATACAGTACAGTATATATTACAGCAATATCTCCGTTAGCCAGTATCCTCCAAACTCGGAATTGAAATTTTCTCAGAAAATCGTTCCCAAGAAAATTCCGGTTTTGGGAATGATTTTCCAAGGGGCACATTTTCCGGAAAAATTTGAAAAATTTTTCCCAGTACCTGGAAAATTCAGGGATGGGGGAGTTTTTTCCGGGTTTGAGAGATGATGTAATGAACAATTTCTGGAACTTCTGTGAAAATTTTTCCGTTACCCTGAAAATTCCAGGGATCAGGGATTTTTTTTCCCGTTTGAGAGAGTCGTCTCATTTCCTGGAAATCTCTCATTCCCGGAAGTGCTCTACACCAATTGTTCTGGATAACGGGGATATCACTTGTATATTTTTTAACTTAATGCTCTTGAACTTGGCAATTTTTTTTCAACAGATATTTTCCAACTAAAAGCAATACTGTATAACATACCTGGATACATTCAGCACCAGCATTTAGGGATGAAACTAATAGAGCATCTACTAGGGGTTCCATTGTAGTATTATCCTGAGAAAAAAAAATGATGTTACCTTGAATCCAACACCAAGTCTTGAGCATAAATCATAGAAGTAACATTATGAAAAGAAAAATGAGCAGGAATTAGGATAATGTTTGCAAAATGCATAAATAATCAACACATGTTTTAACTGTAAACTATTTCTTACCCTATATACAGGCAGGTCCAAATGAAAAGGTATTAAGTTTACTCTTTCCATGGGTGAGGAGAGTTTGTGTCCATTTATGTACTGTGTTACCCATTATTTTCTTGTTCTATATGCCAAGACCTTTGGAAAAAGTCTGGGTGTCAAGCCTAGATCCAGTCAGGTAACCCTACAGCTCCTCTAAAACATTTCTCATTACCACCTTTAATAGCACATCTAATTTATTTCTGGTACTAACCGTGGTTTCCAACAATATCAAACCTATTTTCCCTAGAACTCTCCGTGCATGGCAACTTCTACATATTTACCCTACATAATTTTCTAAATGTTGTTCCTTCTTACCAGTTGGGCTTTTCATAGAGCAAGGATAATAGTGGAGCAGACAGCTAACACCAGAAGGAGTTGTTCAATCTTGTTCATCTGTTCCACAGATGTTCTTTGGGTGATAGTAATAAAAATGACTCAACAACTTTATATTTTAATTATTAGTATTTTTTTTTTGGTAGGTTTTCTTTGACTACAATCATAAATCACCTGTAGTAGGCAGGGCATGAAGGATGAGGGAAATTGTGGGGTAAAAACACGGCAAAATATTGATCATATGACACTTAAATCAAGTCTCTGTCACTGTTTTTTGTATGTAAAGAAATTTATTTTTCACTATATATAGTCCGCCGAGAATTATGGCCTGTTGGCGCATAATCTCACCCATTTTTAAACAAACAAATTCAGATTCTGGTCTCACTTAAACTATCAACAAATGAGGGAGCATCATATCGGAGATTTTACTTACTCTATTATGGGCTTGAATGCCCTTTTCTTTCTTTTTTAGGCCTTCACTATCCATAGTCGTGTGTCTATAACTTGCGTAAATTCCATATAATTTTTTCTTTCCGCTCAATAGGTTCTTAAACCCATTCAATTTATAAATAGTGATGATCATATTGTTGGAATAGAAATCCACATTGTGGGCTTTGATTAATTTCAGTACCATGA
>NW_024738781.1:0-15995 GCF_018991925.1 Homarus americanus | reverse complement strand
GGTATATTCTGTCGCATTTTATAGGTATTTTGCGTCTTTCTCTTTATTCCTTCTTTATCATGAGTATCTGTGCCTATTAATACACCACCTCGCAGGATAGTGGAAGAGGAATGGATAGTAACGAGATAATATTCTTCTTACATATACCTTAGCTTGATTACAGGTAACACCAGGTAGAAGTTACGTGACTCTTAAGAGTTTTCCTCTACTTGGCTGATTCAACTGTAAGACTTGCTGTATTTATCCTTATTAAAATCCTCCACCTGTAAGACCCTCCACTTGTAAGACTCTCCACCTGTAAGACCCTCCACTTGTAAGACTCTCCACTTGTAAAACCCTTTATGGATTTGAAATACATTCTCGTCTTGACTCCACTAGTACTGTACACACCCTCTCTAGCCTTAGTTTACAGTAATGTTGAAGTATATAATGAAGACTCACAGCTCATGGGTTAGAAAAATAAAAGATGCTTGTTTTATTTATTTATTTATTTATTTATTTATAGCTTATTTTAGAATCCCCGAAAGTTAGAACAAAATGGCTGACGGGACTCACAAGCGGGCGATGTTTACAGTATGGACCAAGAATAAAAATAAATGAAAAATAAAATAAATAAATCGTAAATTGGTGCATTGTTTCTCCAGGGGTAATTATAGAAGTACAAATGTTCTCCAGCAGTGGGTAACGATCATAGCCACGTATAGAGCTTCTAACGCAGGTAGATTGATATAGATGCATTACCTGGAGTTAGTGGGTTACAGGGGCCTCTTACACGATAATATTAAAGGTGTTTTTTCCTTCTGTTTGTGGCACTTGAGGTGTTTAGGTTAGGTTTAATTAAAATGGTTTAGTTATAATAGTTATATTACTATAAGTTAAGTTGAATTTAGAACTTTTGATTTGCATATATCGTGTTTTAGAAGGATTTGTTAGCTAATAAGTTTAATTTGGATAAGTTTAGTTTAATTTAGATCATTTGATTTTACAAGGTCGTATTATAATGACTGGGAACCATATAGAAAACTGTTAGAGAAGTAAATATTTCTACGGCAGTGAATGAGTAAGTCAATAAGTGGTGTATAGAGCTGCTGACGCAACTTAAACGGTATATACTGTACATTATATGTTATCAGAGCTCTCCTGTTGTACGTAACCGCCTCCGTCAAAGTGTCTTACTGGCTCATGTGAAGATTAGCCTCTAGTTTATTTAACCTCAAGATTAACTACACTGGCACTGCCTGACCTGACCTGACCTGACCTACCCTACCCTACCCTACCCTACCCTACCCTACCCTACCCTACCCTACCCTACCCTACCCTAACCTAACCTAACCTAACTTAACTTCCCAAGTAGCGTTAGGTTAATCATTAGTTGAAATAAGCTGGGAGGGTTAATCTTCAGGTAATCTATCTTAATTAACAATTTGGTCAGGTGAGGCCTTCCTTACCTTACTCGAGAGCAGGAGAAGGAGGACTTGCTAACGTCTACAGATCATCGTCAACCAAGGCAGATATTGAATACCTTTTGTTTACCTTCGTGGCTTAAGAACACATCTTAACACCATAAGACTATTCGCCTCAATACAATAATACAGTAATTGATTATTGTATTCTAATAAAATTTACGGTGTATCTTGTGAACCAGATTTATTGTTTGACCTTAGTGAATGAGAAACTGGTTGAGGTGTATTGTGGTAAACATCCTTAAGAGCAGCTCTGTGTGTTCTTACGACCTCAAAGTAACACAAAAGGTAGCCAATATCTACCCTTGATCAGTCACTTTATGTAGATGTCAATTGTGTCATTTTTCTAGACTTAGTGCCCCCTGGAGGAGAAAGTAAATACAATGTTGATATATTTTGGTCACAACACACACTAGTAGATTATTTTTCCTTTCTAACTAAATAATTAACACTATGAAGCTAACTAATTATATAACTCAAAGATGGTAACCAATATGGCGTCGATATTGTTCACATACTCTATGATAAATAGATGTATTGTCTGTTTAATTTTAGGGAAGAATTTAATTTATAAACTTTTGAGAATCTGGATACAGGAGTTTTGTCTTTGTGTGTGTGTGTGTGGTGATGATGACGCATACTTTCCTCTGCAGTGAAAAAAATATCTTGAGATTGCAAAGTTTAACTGTAAGCCGAAGGAACGTTTGTAATGTGACTTGTTATGTGAAATTGTAACTTGAAATTCTTTGTGAAAAAATATTTCCCTATAAAGTTTGGCAAAAAATGAAGTATTACATCAAGGTGTAACTTGTAGTTCCTTGTGGAGTAATTACCTATGTGGACGATACAGCTACTCCAGGGTGTAAGACCTAGAGTAGAAAGTCTTTAGACCTTACCTGAGGTTGAAAGACTCTTATAGTGGAACGTCTTAGGTATTGAAACTTTAATTACAGTAAATAAAATATAATCTACCTAAACATTCCTTCACCTGGCGACAACTAATGATACAGGTGGTGTAATAGCTCTTTAAAATTCCTCCGTTTGATATAATAATGACCACACATGAACTTATAATGTGCAATATCTTGATAACACATTAGCTGCAACATTACACATAGTCCAGTGTATGTGTAGTGAGGGACATCTACCTAAATGAGTTACAGAATGTGGAGTTGAGGCAAAAAAAAGTTGGGACATGTTTGAGATCATCAGTTGAGCCAAACGTTTATACTCAATATTGTTTTAATGGTATTTTAGAGCGACCGAAAAATGTAAACAAAATGGCTGGCTAGGTGACACATACCTTACAAGAAATAAACATGAGAACGAACACACACACACACACACACACACACACACACACACACACACACACACACACACACACACGCCCAGTTTTAATTCCACATCACCCAGACTATCGCATACCTGGTCGGTGGATCACCCGCCTCCTCCTCCTCACCTTGCCATGCTAATATGCTAATATGCTCTGGTATGTTCCAGTCTATTTAAGATATGCTCCCATCTATCTTAAAGAGCTTATGCTAGGTTGGTCTGATATGCTCCTCAAAGACTATGCTGATATACTCTTGTCATCTGATATGCCATTATGTTCATATCACTCTAAAGGATATACTAATATGTTCTGATATGTTGGTATGGTTCTGTCTCTCAGAGGGTGTGCTGATGTACTATAAGAGCATATGGGGTATGCTGATATACTTGGTTGTGTAGCTAGGCTCATATCTCTCTTACAGGGTATGCTAATATACCCTGATATGCTTGCATCTATCTCTGAGCGTATACTGGTTGACTGTAATGACATAAGAGATATGCTGGTATGCTTCTAAGGGAATATGTTAACATACTCTAATAATAATTTGAAATGAGGTTAGCTATACCTTAGATTCAGGGGATATACTGATATGATATGAATTAACCTAGAAGTATACTGATATGTTCTCAAGGCATTCAGGGGATCTGTTAGTATGCTTCGACATACTTTCGGAACAAGGTAAACTGGACCTTCAGAAGATAGGGTGATATGCTGACATATTCTGATGATCTAAGAGAGAGTGGAAGACTATGAGAGCTAGTTAATATACTCAGGTATGTTGATATCCCTTCATGGCACTTGGGATATATGGTAATATACTCCGATGTGTCTCTTTGGATATACTGATATGCCACTAATGGGTCCCCAGAAAGCAGGAGACAAGTTGATCTGCTTCGAGGACATTAATCTGTATAATGATTTTTTCCCTGACTGTTAAGAAGTATACTGGTATATTTCAAATGTTGCTTAGTATTATAGTATACATTGGGCTGTTCTGAACATATTTCACAGCTGATTTTCAGAAATATATGCTGCTGTCACTGGCTTGTTTATTCCGGAGACATTGATTATACTTTGAGTATGTTGATATGCTTTGTTACCAGTCAAGGAATATGCTGATATGTTCTGACACTTCTCAGTGATTACCCTGATATACTTAAATACCTGACAGTATTTATTGGAGTATAGTGTCCTATGCTCTGATGTCATTCTAGTGATATGCTGATGAGCTGACATACCGCTTTATGTAACTGTGATATATTGAATCATATACATCCATTCCTCACGCTTAATATATATGATATTCTAAACAATGCTGATATTATTTATGTTATACCCTGATTATATACTAACATACTACAGTGTCATTTATAGTGTATGATATTAAACATTCAGGGGTATACTTTGAGGTTATTTAGAGAATATGATGGCAAACGGTGATATACTCTGATGCCATATTTGGTATACACAGATATATTGATATAATTTATATAATATACCGATAGATATAACTAAATATCTGTGAAGTAAATCCTGTACTTTTTGATATACCATTCAGGGTGAAGGTATGCTAATATACCACGATAGCACCCGTCTCTCAGCGCTAATATACCCTGATGGCACACTTAACATCCTGCCGCCGGTCGTGGGGTATACTGATATGCTAAAGTCTTCTTCATCTTCTAATATCTCGACTTCAGCTTCGTAAACTGTGATTACTTAAACGTATTTAACGCTCGTTTACGTAACTTTTTTGTAGAATAAATGAATGTATATCCGGGTTCTTCTGTTTCTTTGTCCATCTGATGTTTGCGTCCATGTTGAGGAGAACCACTTAGCAGGGCTCGTATTTTCCCATAATGTGTTACCTCAAGTTCCATAATTTGCACTTAGTGAAGCCACGATATCCCGCGTTATGTTGCCCGTCTTACTTCCTTCTGGGTTATGTGTCTTAAGTTGGTGAAAAAATTAAATTAAGGCTGAATTATTGTTAAATGTTAAGGTATTATAGTACTTGTCTGTCGTGTTGTTAATATAACATAGTTTCACCAGCAGTATGTACTCAAGAGCTTATTAACATCGTTGACGAGTCAGAGCCGCAACACTGAACCAATCTATATGAACATTAACACACAAAATAAATTGTTACATTACATCGACTATCAAGACATAACTTACAATACAAATTAATAAATAATTGTACCAGGCAGATAAAAATATTAGTTACAAAAAATTATGAAAATAGTCTTAATGTTCACGCCAGAACTTACCCCATAACAAAAGCCATACAACATTTTCTCAGTTAAGACTTCGTTAAATACAATCTCAAACTCCTTCTCAGAAACTGTGTGTTGGTGGTGTGCCACGTGTGGTGTGTGTGTGTGTGTGTGTGTGTGTGACAGCACCTTTGATTTATACAAATATTCACCCAAATGAATAACACCAAGTAATTCACCATGTTATTCACGACTCTTAGATCACTTGGCTTGCGTCTCTCAAAAGGTCGAGCCAGGGTCAGCTGATTCAGTAAACACGGCTCACATTAATAGGGACCTGCCACACTTTGCCATAAACAGATAAATTGTACCGGGAATTTTTCCCCCACACACTCATCATTGTCACTTTATGTAACTTGCTGACAAAACCCATGACCCTTCAGGCCTTTTACGCCCTTAATGCATGAGTCATAAAGGCAAGCATGAACTCTGCATGCTTCCCAGTTGGGCACTGTAAACGCTTCTGCGCTTCACCTTGCACAGGATGTAAGGGGGTGCCCAATAAACTAGCCCCCTCGTGGGCAATCTGTAATCACTACCACTGTCTCGCGGCCCAGAGTAGTAGTTGGACATATCACTAGACAGGGAAATTCACACTTAACACAAGTGTTATCTCAAGGTCATATTCACAACACTTCCCTGGACAGAATTCATAATTTATTTTCTCATATTACATCTGTGTGTATACCTGCTACTAGATAAACAGAAAATGCCAAGAAGTGTTTACATCAAGCGCTGCCACTTAAGAGTTCCAAGAACTAAATTAAAACAATTAGTGTGTGTGTGTGCATGGTGTGAGTGTGCATGGTGTGTGTGTGTGCATGGTGTGAGTGTGCATGGTGTGTGTGTGTGTGAGTGTGCATGGTGTGTGTGTGTGCATTGTGTGTGTGTGTGTGTGTGTATATGGTGTGTGTTTGTTTGTTTGTATGGTGTGTGCATGTATGGTGTGTGTGTGTGTGTGTGTGTGTGTGTATGTGTGTGTATGGTTTGTGCATGTATGGGTGTGTGTGATTGTGCATGGTGAGTGTGTGACTGTGTATGGGGTGAGTGTGTGTGTGTGTGTGTGTTTCCATTGCCATGAGGATATCATACAATTCTTAAAGCACTGGTCACATGGGCGCATTTTTTGTTAGCAATTTCTTGCCGGAAAGTTATTTCGAGCAATTTTCGAGAAATTCGAGCAAGTTTTTGAAGCATTTTTATTGACAATCGTGATAGTCAATTTCTTGACTATTTCGAGCAAGATTATCGGTTCAAAACCCGGTTAATACCATATTTAATGACACGAAGCTTATTTATCGAGTATTTACCTTGGCTATATATAACATAGATCAATAACATTATGTATAAATGCACAAACAGTTTTTTACGACACACTGAGTTTATTATTTGGGTGGTGTTTTGGCGTGTTTGTTTACAAAACACAAGCCCATACAGCCGGTCATTCTCCACACACTAACAACCCTCCCTACTGTAACTACGATAGTTGAACCAGTCTATTTTAAACACTCGTTCCTCCTCCCCGCCAGCCACTTACGAGTCCCCAATAGTTTTTCTTCGCTTTCTCTCATTTCTTTTTAATAATAACAATAATACCAAGGATAGCTGCTGCGTCGTCTGCATTGTTGTTGTGATGTTCCGTCTCCCTTCTACTCGCACAGCGGCGTTAACTTTTTTTTCTTGCTGTAGTAACTGAACCAAGAGCCACTCGTGTGACCACATTTGGAAGAAATTACTCGTAATTTCTTGCTCCAAATTAATTGTTCATCAAAGGGATCGTGTGACCGTAACTTAAGTCACCCTTTAAGAAAAACTGTAAATACTGATTCACAAAACTTAAGGATAATTTCTGACTTGGAACCATCGGTGTAATGCAGAAAACAGTTATTGTATTCTAAAACCTACCCAAGAAATCTTTTACCCACTTACGATATAATTCTTTTCTATTCCATCAATAGATGTTATTTTACTTTTTATACGTATTTTTATTTTAGTAATTTATAAACTATTTTCTTTATATACTTCATTACCTTTTAGTGTAATGAAGAGAATGAATTACAGAAGGTTTTTATAATTATATTGCTAACAATATTTTTCCTCGCAATAAATAAACAATGACGATGATCTTGTTTACAATATGGAGCTTGATGTCTTACTCCATGTTCGTTTATTACATTTTCTGCCATACCCGACTGTCCTTTTCTTTCTTGTGGTGAAGGTTTTTGACAATTGATATATATATATATATATATAAAGTTGAGTTAAGAATAATGACTCTGATATTATAGCCATTAGGTCCTGAATAATAAGTGGTGTCTAAGTGAACAAATGTATGATGTCTTCAATTACCAGCGTAGTGTTGGGTAACAGTGGGGGTAGAAGCGAAGGGTAGGAGTGAAGGGTGGGAGTAAGGCGTGGGAGTAAGGGGTGGGAGTAAGGGGTGGGAGTAAGGGGTGGGAGTAAGGCGTGGGAGTAAGGGTGGGAGTAAGGGGTGGGAGTAAGGGGTAGGAGTAAGGGGTGGGAGTAAGGGGTGGGGAGGTGGGAGAAGGTGGGAGACAGGGAGACATGGGAGGCAGGAGAAGGGGTGGGAGGGAGTAAGGAGAGACAGGGAGGGTGGGAGGCAGGGAGGAGGTAGGACAAGGTAGGATAAGGGGAGAGGGGAGGCGGGGAGAAGGTGGGAGGCATGGGAGTAAGGAGGCAGGAGTTAGGGTGGAGGCGGTGGAAGGGTGAGAGAAGGTGGGAGGCAGGTGGGAGAAGGGAGTAAGGAGTGGAGTACAAGGAGCAAGGATGGAGCAGGTGGGAGCAAGGTGCAGTAGTAGGAGAAGGGAGCAGGGGTGGGCAAGGTGGAAGGCAGGAGGGCAGGATTAAGGGGATTATGGTGAGTAGAGTAAGGGTGAGTAAGGGGTATAAGGGTAGAGTAAGGGAGCAAGGGCACAGTAAGAGGTGGTACAAGGTGGGAGTATAAAAGGGTATGGTAGAGAAGTAGGAGTAAGGGGTAGAAGTAAGGGGTAGAAGGAAGGGGTGGGAGCAAGGGGTGGGAATAAGGGGTGGGAATAAGGGGTGGGATTAAGGGGTGGGAGTAAGGGGTAGGAGTAAGGGGTAGGAGTGACGAGTAAGAATGTGGGACAAGAGGGAGGGGTAGCAGTGGGGGGTAGGGTTAGGTTACAAACTTCTATTTACTTCATCATCTGTATCCTGTTGGTGATGTTCTCTCTTTAAACAATTTGTAAAATAAATAAATAAATGGTCAGGTGTAAATGGTAAGAATTTAACAGAGTAATACTGAGGTATTACAAGAAAGAACTAAAAACTGTCCACTGTGTGTATCAATATTTTATAAAAGTATTTGTGAAGCTGTAAAATACTTAGATATAAACTTTTAATTCAACTCTGTAATAAAAATAATTGCAATAATGAATCTAAACAAGAAATGAACTGGGTGAAAAAAATCTACAAAATACTAAAAATATAAAAAAGAAGAATTACAGTAAAACCTGAATCATTGTAATAAACATTATTAAACTTTTCGTTGTTATGACCCAAAACAAACAAGGAAGACTCGTCTAGATTTTCGCTCTGTGAATTAACTCCTTGGATCGCTTTTGGGCAAGAGGGGAGTTACTCCGACTTATTCCGTGAAAATATTCCCAACTGTCCATAGAATCCGTTACAGTTTCCTTTATAGTAAGTGACTCACAAATGATTAATATTCCCATTCACCAATACTTTATTATATCAGAGAACAGTGCAGAGATAAGCTGGCCAATGAGCGATGGTCAAAGATAATACAGATTTAATACTGGATTGATAAGTACAGCTATAGTGATTTGTTTCATGTTACAGTAATAATAAACTTTATCAAATGTTATAACTACCAAAGTGTTATTTTCGTGATCGATACCCTGCTGCCAGGATTATAACATCGTTTAAAAGTTCAGTAAAATATCATGCAGATTAAAACCTAACCTAGTGTATCGTAACCTAACTTAGCCTTTCCTAAGCTAACTTAGACTATCCTAAACTAGCCTAACCTATCCTAATCACACCAAACCTAACCTATCCTAAATTTATATATCATCAACAGATTTATAGATATGTTGGAGAAATAATTATCAAAAGTTTGTTGTCTCTGCAAATGTATTTTTAAAAAAAGAAAATGAAATTAAAACTTTCTAGAGAACTCAATTGTGTCATGAGCGTTGCGGCTTGGTTAGGTTAGGTAACAATAGGTTAGGTTAGATAAGGTAAGGTAAGATTAGGTAAGGTGAGGTAGTGTTAGGGTTAAATACATTTTACTAATTTTGCATCAAAATAATCACGACTGAAGGTATCGGATAAAAAACCTCTGAATATAATTCTTTTTCTGAGAAAAAAATTTCTTTACCACTTATTTTTTGCCCCACTTTTTTTATTAAGTTTGATGAACTTAGATTAGGTTAGGTATTATTTAACTCTGAGTCATGGGTACTTATTGGATACTTGGCAGAATAACTTGTTATAACTTGGTCCTACCAAAGGCGGAGTCTAAGCAAAAATGTTCACTTGACCATGATTTCATTACTGAAGGATATTTACAGCTATACCACACACATATCTATCTGCAAGCTATTCAGCTGGTAAAAAATATACTCCTAAATGACAAATAAAATTCTATTTGGTACAAATTACTTGAAAAAGTTGTAAGAAGACAAAACAATTTCCATAAAGCGAAAGAACAGAACAAGCCAAGCCTTCTGTCCTAAAAATTCACATTATTGTATTTAGTATGCCACATGTACAAAATATTTTTCTAATTATTCTATGATAAAACAAGTCTAACAAGCATTATTAAACATGTATTATTAATTTTTTTCATGCAATCCGGAAATAGCGACTACTATATCCAGGTTGATCGTGTTGAGGTCCTGTAAGTTACAGGCTAGAGTACGAGCTCACTTACGGAGTTCGATGCCAAATATTTGTTTTGAGAATCCCGATCGGAGACTGTAAGTCCAATTACTTGGTAAACAAGTAGATACAGTGAAATAAACTGCTGTACCTAAATATTATGTAACTCAAAATATATTCCCAAAACAGCACGTTTACAGATGAAAATAAAAAAAAGCAGAAATAATACAAACAAAATCAATTAATATGTTTTTTATTACAGTATTTTTAAATATCAGAAGCGTAGGTTCAGCGCTTCTTTTGTGTCTTTTTCCCGGTGAAGATGTAGTCTCCCCATGGCAGGTACTGGTCCTTTTGTACACGGCAGAAAGTGGTAGTTTCCTTCTTCTTCTTGTTGTTTTGGGTCTTGTTGTTTTGGGTCTTAGTGTGTTTTGTGGTCTGCAGTTTGTTAGATCGGGGCCCTTCTCCTTCATCTGGCAAGGCTTCACCTCCACCTTAGTCACCTTCGATACAGTGCGTCGGAACACCATTGTGATGTACTGACACTAACAGCTCTCTCACTGAGGTCAAATCAAAATTTGACCATACAGAAAGAATTACGGTTTAATAAGGTTGGAATTTAAAGAAATTGACAACAAAATAAAGCTCTGTTTATCACTATAGTAAAGAGGGATGGTGTTTGTAAAGATGATGGATGGTGTTATAATATGTAGTGATGATGGATGGTGTTATATGTAGTGATGAAGGATGGCGTTATATTGTACAAATGATGGATGGTGTTATATGTAGTGATGATAAGAGGGTAATATATGTAGTGATGATGGATGGTGTTATATATATATATTGATGATGCATGATGTTATATGTAGTGATGATGGTTGGTGTTATATGTAGTGATGCTGGATGGTGTTATATGTAGTGATGATGGATAGAGTTATATGTAGTGATGATGGATGATGTTATATGTAGTGATGATGGGTGGTGTTATATGTAGTGATGTTGGATGGTGTTATATGTAGTGATGATGGATGATATTATATGTAGTGATGATAGGATGGTTCTATATGTAGTGATGATGGATGGTGTTATATGTAGTGATGATGGATGATGTTATATGTAGTGATGATAGGTTAGTTTTATATGTAGTGATGATGGATGGTGTTATATGTAGTGATGATGGATGGAGTTATATGTAGTGATGATGGATGATGTTATATGTAGTGATGATGGTTGGTGTTATATGTAATGATGTCGGATGGTGTTATATGTCGTGATGGATGGTTCTATATCTAGTGATGGTGGATGGTGTTATATGTAGTGATGATGGATCGTGTTATATGTAGTGATGATGGATAGTATTATATGTAGTGATGATGATGGATGGTGTTATAAGTAGTGATGATGGATGTTATATGTAGTGATGAAGGATGGTGTTAGTGAAGATTGTGAAGTGAGATGTAGTGAAGATTGTGAAGTGAGATGTAGTGAAGATTGTGAAGTCAGATGTGGTGAAGATTGTGAAGTGAGATGTAGTGAAGATTGTGAAGTGAGATGTAGTGAAGATTGTGAAGTGAGATGAATGAAGATTGTGAAGTGAGATGTAGTGAAGATTGTGAAGTGAGATGTAGTGAAGATTGTGAAGTGAGATGTAGTGAAGATTGTGAAGTGAGATGTGGTAAAGATTGTGAAGTGAGATGTGGTGAAGATTGTGAAGAGAGATTTGGTGAAGATTGTGAAGTGAGATGTGGTGAAGATTTTGAAGTGAGATATGGTGAAGATTGTGAAGTGAGATGTAGTGAAGATGTGAAGTGAGATGTAGTGAAGATTGTGAAGTGAGATGTAGTGAAGGTTGTGAAGTGAGATGTAGTGAAGATTGTGTAGTGAGATGTAGTGAAGATTGTGAAGTGAGAGGTAGTGAAGATTGTGAAGTGAGATGTAGTGAAGATTGTGAAGTGAGATGTAGTGAAGATTGTGAAGTGAGATGTAGTGAAGATTGTGAAGTGAGATGTGGTAAAGATTGTGAAGTGAGATGTGGTGAAGATTGTGAAGTGAGATTTGGTGAAGATTGTGAAGTGAGATGTGGTGAAGATTGTGAAGTGAGATATGGTGAAGATTGTGAAGTGAGATGTAGTGAAGATGTGAAGTGAGATGTAGTGAAGATTGTGAAGTGAGATGTAGTGAAGGTTGTGAAGTGAGATGTAGTGAAGATTGTGTAGTGAGATGTAGTGAAGATTGTGAAGTGAGATGTAGTGAAGATTGTGAAGTGAGATGTAGTGAAGATTGTGAAGTGAGAGGTAGTGAAGATTGTGAAGTGAAATGTAGTGAAGATTGTGAGGTGAGATGTAGTAAAGATTGTGAGGTGAACATAAGAACATAAGAACATAAGAAAGTGGGATACTGCAGGAGGCCGACTGGCCCATACAGGGCAGATCCCTTTCACACCCATCCCAGCACTTCCATGTGCCTTTCCAACTTCGTCTTGAAGCTCCCTAGCGTCCCCGATCCTACTATAGCACTCAGTAGCCTATTCCACATATCCACAACTCTATTACCAAACCAGTGCTTGCCTATATCTTTTCTGAATCGGAATTTATCTAATTTAAAGCCATTTGTTCTTGTTATTTCGTTATTACTGAGCTTCAGAACATCTTCCATTTTACCCTTGTTAATCCCACTTACCCACTTGTACACCTCTATCATATCTCCCCTAACTCTACGCCTCTCTAATGAATGTAAGCCTAAGCTTTTCAGTCTTTCTTCATATGGAAGGTTTCTAATATTATGGATCATTTTTGTCATTCTTCTTTGTACTCTCTCCAAAGAATCTATGTCCATTCTATTATAAGGACACCAGAACTGAACCGCATAATCCATGTGTGGCCTCACTAATGCTAGGTAAAGTTTCAAGATAACGTCAGCAGTTCTGTTACTCACAGACCAAAGATATGAACCCAAGGATCCTGTTTGCCTTGTTGCGAACGCTAATACATTGTTTTCTAGGTTTCAAGTCGTTGCTAACAAATACACCTTGATTTTTTTCACAAACTGAGTTTTCTATTTCCGTGTTACCTAGTTTATACTTAACGTTTGTATTCGTCTTCCCTATCTGTAGTACCTTGCATTTATCACTATTAAAATTCATTTGCCAGTCTACTGACCACTCATGTAAGGTATCTAGATCTCTTTGAAGGTGTTCAAAGTCACTGTCTAAATTTATCACTCTCCCCATTTTGGTATCATCTGCAAATTTACTAATCCTACTAGTTATGCCTAAATCAAGATCATTAATGAATATAACAAACAGCAGAGGGCCTAATACAGATCCCTGGGGAACTCGCTTTGACCGCACCCCAGTCGCTTTAATCCATTTATGCTGACTCTTTGTTTCCTACCAGTTAACCATGACCTAATCCCATTTAATACTGATCCACCTATTCCATGTGCTTCTACCTTCCTTATCAATCTCTCATGAGGACTCTATCAGATGCTTTACTGAAATCTAAATACATTATATCATATGACTTATCATTATCTACTACTTCAAATACTTCTGAGAAAAAGCTAAGCAAATTTGAGACAAGAACGTCCCTAGGTGAACCCATTGCTGAGAGAGAAGAATGAATTAAGTTGAATGTTTCCAGGTGGCTTCTGATTTTGTAGCAATAATTGACTCTAACCTTGCCTATGATTGTGATGAGACTAATGGGGCCAGTAATTCGATGCTATTGATTTATCACCCTTTTTGAAAATCGGAACTACATTTGCAAGTTTCCAAGCTTCTGGCACTAGGCCGATTCTAATGACTTATTAAATAAAACTGCTAATGGATTACTCAACTCATCTCTACATTCTTTTAATGATACAGCATATACCTCGTCAGGACCAGGCGATTTATGAGGCTAATTTGTTAATTACTTTAAGCACATCGTTACTAGTAATATTGATATTCATCAACATATTTTCTATACTGTCTTTATATACCTTATGAACTTCTGGAAACTGTGCTAGGTTTTCATTTGTGAATACGGAGCGAAAATGACTATTTAACGTACTACACATTTCTAACTCATCATCAGTCATTTCTCCTGTTGTAGTTTTAAGGGGACCTATTGTATCTAACCTTTGATTTATACAGTTGATAAAAAGCTTTGGGGGTATATTTCGATTCGTTTGCTACCTTGATTTCATAATTTCTCTTTGCTTTCCTAATTTCTGTTTATACCTGTCTTGTTAGGTTCTGATAGTAACCAAGTAAGTGATTTTCGCCTTTCTTAACTTTTCTATATACTCCTTTCTTTTTCCCTAGAAGATCTAGAGTCTATTATTCATCCATTTTGGTTGGTTCCGTATCGATCTGAATTTTCTTTTAGGGATGTGTTTATTTTGGGCATTATTGATTGTCGCAATAAATTGTTCATAAGTAGCTGCTAAATTAAATTCGGGGTTATCCCGTCCTAAGTTGACAGTTTCCGGAGGTGTGGGGGGATTAATCTTTTGACCATAGGGTCATCCCTTAGGTCTCTCCTTATGCTACCGTAATTAGCATTCCTAAAATCCGGGATCAAGGCCGAATTTTCCTTCTTCCTGCCATCCCATATTATGTTAAAATATATGGCTTTATGATCACTGTTTCTTAGTTCGTCTCCAATCCCAACATCTTTTACTAGATTTTCATTATTACTGAGAACTAAATCGAGGATATTATTTCCTCTAGTGGGCAAGTTTATAAATTTATATATAAAACTATCCTGTACTACTTCTATAAAATCTTCAGATTCATTATCGCTAAGTTGATTTTTCCAATCTATGCCTGAAAAGTTGAAATTGCCTAGAATACATACATTGTTTCTATCAGATGCTTTCTTTATTTCCTCCCATAGCAATTTACCATCGTTCCTACTCAAATTAGGTAGTCTATATATAACACCAATGACTACGGATTCACTGCCCTCACCAATCTCTACCCAAATACTTTCATTGTCGCTATTTGTTTTAATGTTTGATTTATTGCAGCCTTTTAATGACTCCCTGATATACACTGCTACACCGCCACCTCTCCTTCCTACTCTGTCAAATTTAAATAGGTTATATCCTAGAATATGAAATTCTGCTAAAAATGCTTGCTGTTTGAATTTATCCATGTTTCCGTTATTGCAATTATATCTATGTTCTCTTTACTAACAATGGCCCTGAGCTGGTCCATTTTGTTACACAGGCTTCTACTATTAGTATAATAAACACTCAATATATTTCTTCCGTTTCTATCTGTTTTACATTTATTACTTTGATGTTTGTTATTATGACTAACTATATTTTCAGCAATATCTACTTCTGTTTCACTACTTCCCAGGACCTGCTTGTTTTTTGACTCCCATTTTCCCCGAACCCTCTCTACTGGCGAAACCCCCCCTTCGGAGTGACAATTTCACGCTCCAGGGATGCAGACAACGTCTTTACCCCCTCACGAGACAAGTGTACTCCGTCGCGACAGTACAGGTAGTCGTTGCCATAAAATCGTTGCCCGTCATCAATGAATGCCCAACCATTGTTTGCACAATGTTTTTCCAGTCGGCAATTAATAGCAATTGCCCTGGACAGCCATTCACGACCAACCCCTCTTCTAGGCAAGACACCACATACTATCAGGACCCCTCCCCTATCTCTAATCTTCCCCAGCGCCTCCCTATACCTCT
The DNA here is from genome assembly GCF_018991925.1 of Homarus americanus. Taxonomy (NCBI): domain Eukaryota; kingdom Metazoa; phylum Arthropoda; class Malacostraca; order Decapoda; family Nephropidae; genus Homarus; species Homarus americanus. The sequence continues at coordinate 340 of NW_024738781.1, read as the reverse complement.
TGAAAAGTTCCTCACTCCTAACCTTACCTATGTCGTTTCCCCCACACTAAGACACACTACTGGATTGGTACCCTCCCCTGACAAAACTCTGTCTAACCTCTCGGCTACATGCCCTATCCCAGCCCCAGGAAAACATACCCTAGTCCTACGTTTCCTATCTCTCGCACAAAAAGCCCGATCCATAAACCTCACCTGGCTGAAGATTGTGAAGTGAGATGCAGTGAAGATTGTGAAGCGAGATGTAGTGAAGATTGTGAAATAAGATTATAAAGTAAACTGTAGTAGTTGAGGTTAAACGAACGCGGGTTATTCTGTAGTGTATCCGTGTCTTGTTAACGTG
>NW_024738780.1:0-17257 GCF_018991925.1 Homarus americanus | reverse complement strand
TTTCTCCCCAAAAAAATCCGAGTCCAATTTTCTGAGATGCATCATTCGAGGAAAGATTCATCGTGATTGTCGCACTCTCCAGTGATATGTGAACATTCTATAAGAAATTCACACCTCTCCCATAAACTTGCTAAGAAAAATGATTTCTCCCAAAAAAAACCGAGTCCAATTTTCTGAGATGAATCCTTCGAGGAAAGATTCATCGTGATTTTCGCACTCTCCAGTGATATGTGAACATTCTAAAAGAAATTCACACCTCTCCCGTAACCTTGCTCAGAAAAAATGATTTCTTCCAAAAAAAATCCGAGTCCAATTTTCTGAGATGAATCCTTCGAGGAAAGATTCATCGTGATTTTCGCACTCTCCAGCGATATGTGAACATTCTATAATTAATTGACACCTCTCCCATAACCTTGCTAAAAAAAAATGATTTCTCCCCAAAAAAATCCGAGTCCAATTTTCTGAGATGAATCCTTCGAGGAAAGATTCATCGTGATTTTCGCACTCTCCAGTGATATGTGAACATTCTATAAGAAATTCACACCTCTCCCATAAACTTGCTAAGAAAAAATGATTTCTCCCCCAAAAAAATCCGAGTCCAATTTTCTGAGATGAATCCTTCCGGAGGAAAGATTCCATCATGATTTTCGCACTTTCAGTGAGATATGTTAACATTCTATAAGAAATTCACACTTCCCATAACCTTGCTAAGAGAAAATGATTTCTCCCCAAAAATCCGAGTCCAATTTTCTGAGATGCATCATCGAGGAAAAAGATCTTCATCGCGATTCTTTGCACTTCCAGAGATATGAACATCTATACGAAATTCACATCTCTCCAGAACCTTGCTCAGAAAGGATTTCTTCCAAAAAAACTGAGTCCAATTTCTGAGATGAATCCTTCGGTGAAAGATTCCTGGGATTTCGTACCTCCAAAGATATGAACATTCTAAAAGAAATCTAATCTTATAACCTTTGCTAAGAAAATGATTCCAAAAACTGAGTCCACTTTCGATGAATCATTCGAGGAAAGATTCATCGTGATTTTCGCACTCTTCAGTGATATGTGAACATTCTATAAGAAATTCACACCTCTCCCATAACCTTGCTAAGAAAAAATGATTTCTCCCCAAAAAAATCCAAGTACAATTTTCTGAGATGAATCCTTCGAGGAAAGATTCATCGTGATTTTCGCACTCTCCAGTGATATGTGACCATTCTATAAGAAATTGACACGTCTCCCATAACCTTGCTAAGAAAAATGATTTCTCCCCAAAAAAATCCGAGTCCAATTTTCTGAGATGAATCATTTGAGGAAAGATTCATCGTGATTTTCGCACTCTCCAGTGATATGTGAACATTCTATAAGAAATTCACACCTCTCCCATAACCTTGCTAAGAAAAAATGATTTCTCCCCCAAAAAATCCGAGTCCAATTTTCTGAGATGAATCCTTCGAGGAAAGATTCATCGTGATTTTCGCAGTCTCCAGTGATATGTGAACATTCTATAAGAAATTCACACCTCTACCATAACCTTGCTAAGAAAAAATGATTTCTCCCCAAAAAAATCCGAGTACAATTTTCTGAGATGAATCCTTCGAGGAAAGATTCATTTTGATTTTCGCACTCTCCAGTGATATGTGAACATTCTATAAGAAATTCACACCTCTCCCATAACCTTGCTAAGAAAAAATGATTTCTCCCCAAAAAAATCCGAGTCCAATTTTCTGAGATGAATCCTTCGAGGAAAGATTCATCGTAATTTTCGCACTCTCCAGTGATATGTGAACATTCTATAAGAAATTCACACCTCTCCCGTAAATTGCTAAGAAAAATGATTTTTCCCAAAAAAATCGAGTCCAATTTTCTGAGATGAATCCTTCGAGGAAAGATTCATCGTGATTTTCGCACTCTCCAGCGATATGTGACCATTCTATAAGAAATTCACACGTCTCCCATAACCTTGCTAAGAAAAAATGATTCCCCAAAACTGAGTCCATTGAGATGAAATCATTCGGAGTGAAGATCATCACTTTGCACTTCCAGTGATATGAATACTTATAAGAAATTCACACCTCTCCCATAACCTTGTTAAGAAAAAATGATTTCTCCCAAAAAAAATCCGAGTCCAATTTTCTGAGATGAATCATTCGAGGAAAGATTCATCGGGATTTTCGCACTCTCCAGTAATATGTGAACATTCAATAAGAAATTCACACCTCTCCCATAACCTTGCTAAGAAAAATTATTTCTCCCAAAAAAAATCCGAGTCCAATTTTCTGAGATGAATCCTTCGAGGAAAGATTCATCGTGATTTTCGCACTCTCCAGTGATATGTGAACATTCTATAAGAAATTCACACCTCTCCCATAACCTTGCTAAGAAAAAATTATTTCTCCCCAAAAAAATCCGAGTCCAATTTTCTGAGATGAATCATTCGAGGAAAGATTCATCGGGATTTTCGCACTCTCCAGTGATTTGTGAACATTCTATAAGAAATTCACACCTCTCCCATAACCTTGCTAAGAAAAAATGATTTCTCCCCAAAAAAATCCGAGTCCAATTTTCTGAGATGAATCCTTCGAGGAAAGATTCGTCGTGATTTTCGCACTTTTCAGTGATATGTTAATATTCTATAAGAAATTCACACTTCTCCCATAACCTTGCTAAGAAAACATGATTTCTCCCCAAAAAAATCCGAGTCCTTTTTTCTGAGATGAATCATTCGAGGAAAGATTCATCGTGATTTTCGCACTCTCCAGTGATATGTGACCATTCTATAAGAAATTCACACGTCTCCCATAACCTTGCTAAGAAAAATGATTTCTCCCCAAAAAAATCCGAGTCCAATTTTCTGAGATGAATCATTTGAGGAAAGATTCATCGTGATTTTCGCACTCTCCAGTGATATGTGAACATTCTATAAGAAATTCACACCTCTCCCATAACCTTGCTAAGAAAAATGATTTCTCCCAAAAAAAATCCGAGTCCAATTTTCTGAGATGAATCCTCCGAGGAAAGATTCATCGTGATTTTCGCACTCTCCAGCGATATGTGAACATTCTACACTAATTGTCACCTCTCCCATAACCTCAAGAAAATGATTCTCAAAAAATCTGAGTCCATTTTCTGAGATGAACTTCGAGGAAAGATTCATCGATTTTCAGACCTCTCCAGTGACATGAACATTCTATAAGAAATTCACACCTCTCCTGTAACCTTGCTAAGAAAAATGATTTCTCCCCAAAAAAATCGAGTCCAATTTTCTGAGATGAATCCTTCGAGGAAAGATTCATCGTGATTTTCGCACTCTCCAGCGATATGTGACCATTCTATAAGAAATTCACACGTCTCCCATAACCTTGCTAAGAAAAATGATTTCTCCCCCAAAAAATCCGAGTCCAATTTTCTGAGATGAATCATTCGAGGAAAGATTCATCGTAATTTTCGCACTCTCCAGTGATATGTGAACATTCTATAAGAAATTCACACCTCTCCCATAACCTTGATAAGAAAAATGATTTCTCCCAAAAAAAATCCGAGCCCAATTTTCTGAGATGAATCCTTCGAGGAAAGATTCATCGTGATTTTCGCACTCTCCAGCGATATGTGAACATTCTATAAGAAATTCACACCTCTACCATAAACTTGCTAAGAAAAAATGATTTCTCCCCAAAAAAATCCGAGTACAATTTTCTGAGATGAATCCTTCGAGGAAAGATTCATTTTGATTTTCGCACTCTCCCGTGATATGTGAACATTCTATAAGAAATTCACACCTCTCCCATAACCTTGCTAAGAAAAAATGATTTCTCCCCAAAAAAATCCGAGTCCATTTTTCTGAGATGAATCATTCGAGGAAAGATTCATCGTAATTTTCGCACTCTCCAGTGATATGTGAACATTCTATAAGAAATTCTCACCTCTCCCATAACCTTGCTAAGAAAAATGATTTCTCCCCAAAAAAATCCGAGTCCAATTTTCTGAGATGAATCCTTCGAGGAAAGATTCATCGTGATTTTCGCACTCTCCAGCGATATGCGACTCATTCGGCAAGAAATTAATATCGTCTCCCATAACCTTGCTAAGAAAAAAATGATTTCTCCCCAAAAAATCATCTGTTTTCTGAGATGAATCACCTGAGGAAAGATCTACCGTAATTTCGCACTCTCTGAAAGTGATATGTGAACATTCTAAGAAATTCACACCTCTCCCATAACCTGTTAAGAAAATGATTTCTCCCAAAAATCCGAGTCCATCTTTTCTGAGATGAATCCTCTGAGGAAAGATCTATCGTGATTTCAATTCTCCAGTGATATGAACATTCTAGAAGAAATTCTTACACTTCCAGTATAACTCATAAGAAAAATGATTCCCCAAAAATCTGAGTCCACTTTTCTGAGATGAATCCTCTGAGGAAAGATCTATCAGATTTTTCGCACTCTCCAGTGATATGTGAACATTCTATGTTGAAATTCACACTCCCATAACCTTGCTAAGAAAATGATTTCCCAAAAAAATCCGAGTCCAATTTTCTGAGATGAATCCTTCGAGGAAAGATTCATCGTGATTTTCGCACTCTCCAGTGATATGTGAACATTCTATAAGAAATTCACACCTCTCCCATAACCTTGATAAGAAAAATGATTTCTCCCAAAAAAAATCCGATTCCAATTTTCTGAGATGAATCCTTCGAGGAAAGATTCATCGTGATTTTCGCACTCTCCAGCGATATGTGAACATTCTATAATTAATTGACACCTCTCCCATAACCTTGCTAAGAAAAAATGATTTCTCCCCAAAAAAATCCGAGTACAATTTTCTGAGATGAATCCTTCGAGGAAAGATTCATCGTGATTTTCGCACTCTCCAGTGACATGTGAACATTCTATAAGAAATTCACACCTCTCCCGTAACCTTGCTAAGAAAAAATGATTTCTCCCAAAAAAAATCCGAGTCCAATTTTCTGAGATGAATCCTTCGAGGAAAGATTCATCATGATTTTCGCACTTTTCAGTGATATGTTAACATTCTATAAGAAATTCACACTTCTCCCATAACCTTGCTAAGAGAAAATGATTTCTCCCCAAAAAAATCCGAGACCAATTTTCTGAGATGCATCATTCGAGGAAAGATTCATCGCGATTCTCGCACTCTCCAGAGATATGTGAACATTCTATATGAAATTCACACCTCTCCCGTAACCTTGCTCAGAAAAAATGATTTCTTCCAAAAAAAATCCGAGTCCAATTTTCTGAGATGAATCCTTCGAGGAAAGATTCCTCGGGATTTTCGCACTCTCCAGTGATATGTGAACATTCTAAAAGAAATTTACACCTCTCCCATAACCTTGCTAAGAAAAATGATTTCTCCCCAAAAAAATCCGAGTCCAATTTTCTGAGATGAATCATTCGAGGAAAGATTCATCGTAATTTTCGCACTCTCCAGTGATATGTGAACATTCTATAAGAAATTCACACCTCTCCCATAACCTTGCTAAGAAAAATGATTTCTCCCCAAAAAAATCCGAGTCCAATTTTCTGAGATGAATCCTTCGAGGAAAGATTCATCGTGATTTTCGCACTCTCCAGTGATATGTGAACATTCTATAAGAAATTCACACCTCTCCCATAACCTTGATAAGAAAACATTTCTCCCAAAAAAATCCGAGTCCACTCTTTCTATATGAATCCTTCGAGAAAGATTCATCGTGATTTTCGCACTTCCAGCGATATGTGAACACATTCTATACCACTGTCACTCTCTCCCATAACCTTGCTAAGAAAAATGATTTCCAAAAACTGAGCTCATTCTTTCTGAGATGAATCCTTTCCGAGGAAAGATTCATCGTGATTTCGTTCCTCCAGTGATATGTGAACATTCTATAAGAAATTCACTCCCATAACCTTGCTAAGAAAAATGATTTCTCCCCAAAACTGAGTCCATCTTCTGGAGATGAATCCTTCGAGGAAAGATTCATCGTAATTTTCGCACTCTCCAGTGATATGTGAACATTCTATAAGAAATTCACACCTCTCCCATAACCTTGATAAGAAAAATGATTTCTCCCAAAAAAAATCCGAGTCTAATTTTCTGAGATGAATCCTTCGAGGAAAGATTCATCGTGATTTTCGCACTCTCCAGCGATATGTGAACATTCTATAATTAATTGACACCTCTCCCATAACCTTGCTAAGAAAAAATGATTTCTCCCCAAAAAAATCCGAGTCCAATTTTCTGAGATGAATCCTTCGAGGAAAGATTCATCGTGATTTTCGCACTCTCCAGTGACATGTGAACATTCTATAAGAAATTCACACCTCTCCCGTAACCTTGCTAAGAAAAAATGATTTCTCCCAAAAAAAATCCGAGTCCAATTTTCTGAGATGAATCCTTCGAGGAAAGATTCATCGTGATTTTCGCACTTTTCAGTGATATGTTAACATTATATAAGAAATTCACACTTCTCCCATAACCTTGCTAAGAGAAAATGATTTCTCCCCAAAAAAATCCGAGTCCAATTTTCTGAGATGCATCATTCGAGGAAAGATTCATCGCGATTTTCGCACTCTCCAGAGATATGTGAACATTCTATATGAAATTCACACCTCTCCCGTAACCTTGCTCAGAAAAAATGATTTCTTCCAAAAAAAATCCGAGTCCAATTTTCTGAGATGAATCCTTCGAGGAAAGATTCCTCGGGATTTTCGCACTCTCCAGTGATATGTGAACATTCTAAAAGAAATTTACACCTCTCCCATAACCTTGCTAAGAAAAAATGATTTCTCCCAAAAAAAATCCGAGTCCAATTTTCTGAGATGAATCATTCGAGGAAAGATTCATCGTGATTTTCGCAATCTTCAGTGATATGTGAACATTCTATAAGAAATTCACACCTCTCCCATAACCTTGCTAAGAAAAAATGATTTCTCCCCAAAAAAATCCGAGTACAATTTTCTGAGATGAATCCTTCGAGGAAAGATTCATCGTGATTTTCGCACTCTCCAGTGATATGTGACCATTCTATAAGAAATTGACACGTCTCCCATAACCTTGCTAAGAAAAATGATTTCTCCAAAAAAAATCCGAGTCCAATTTTCTGAGATGAATCCTTCGAGGAAAGATTCATCGTGATTTTCGCACTCTCCAGTGATATGTGAACATTCTATAAGAAATTCACACCTCTCCCATAACCTTGATAAGAAAAATGATTCCTCCCAAAAAAAATCCGAGCCCAATTTTCTGAGATGAATCCTTCGAGGAAAGATTCATCGTGATTTTCGCACTCTCCAGCGATATGTGAACATTCTATAAGAAATTCACACCTCTACCATAAACGTGCTAAGAAAAAATGATTTCTCCCCAAAAAAATCCGAGTACAATTTTCTGAGATGAATCCTTCGAGGAAAGATTCATTTTGATTTTCGCACTCTCCCGTGATATGTGAACATTCTATAAGAAATTCACACCTCTCCCATAACCTTGCTAAGAAAAAATGATTTCTCCCCAAAAAAATCCGAGTCCAATTTTCTGAGATGAATCCTTCGAGGAAAGATTCATCATGATTTTCGCACTCTCCAGCGATATGTGACCATTCTATAAGAAATTCACACGTCTCCCATAACCTTGCTAAGAAAAATGATTTCTCCCAAAAAAAATCCGAGTACAATTTTCTGAGATGAATCCTTCGAGGAAAGATTCTTGTGATTTTCGCACTCTCCAGTGATATGTGAACGCTCTATAAGAAATTCACACCTCTCCCATAACCATGCTAAGAAAAAATGATTTCTCCCCAAAAAAATCCGAGTCCAATTTTCTGAGATGAATCCTTCGAGGAAAGATTCATCGTGATTTTCGCACTCTCCAGCGATATGTGAACATTCTATTATTAATTGACACCTCTCCCATAACCTTGCTAAGAAAAAATGATTTCTCCCCAAAAAAATCCGAGTCCAATTTTCTGAGATGAATCCTTCGAGGAAAGATTCATCGTGATTTTCGCACTCTCCAGTGACATGTGAACATTCTATAAGAAATTCACACCTCTCCGTAACCTTGCTAAGAAAAAATGATTTCTCCCAAAAAAAATCCGAGTCCAATTTTCTGAGATGAATCCTTCGAGGAAAGATTCATCGTGATTTTCGCACTTTTCAGTGATATGTTAACATTCTATAAGAAATTCACACTTCTCCCATAACCTTGCTAAGAAAAAATCATTTCTCCCCAAAAAAATCCGAGTCCAATTTTCTGAGATGAATCCTTCGAGGAAAGATTCATCGTGATTTTCGCACTCTCCAGCGATATGTGACCATTCTATAAGAAATTCACACGTCTCCCATAACCTTGCTAAGAAAAATGATTTCTCCCCAAAAAAATCCGAGTCCAATTTTCTGAGATGAATCATTCGAGGAAAGATTCATCGTAATTTTCGCACTCTCCAGTGATATGTGAACATTCTATAAGAAATTCACACCTCTCCCATAACCTTGATAAGAAAAATGATTTCTCCCAAAAAAAATCCGAGCCCAATTTTCTGAGATGAATCCTTCGAGGAAAGATTCATCGTGATTTTCGCACTCTCCAGCGATATGTGAACATTCTATAAGAAATTCACACCTCTACCATAAACTTGCTAAGAAAAAATGATTTCTCCCCAAAAAAATCCGAGTACAATTTTCTGAGATGAATCCTTCGAGGAAAGATTCATTTTGATTTTCGCACTCTCCCGTGATATGTGAACATTCTATAAGAAATTCACACCTCTCCCATAACCTTGCTAAGAAAAAATGATTTCTCCCCAAACAAATCCTAGTCCAATTTTCTGAGATGAATCCTTCGAGGAAAGATTCATCGTAATTTTCGCACTCTCCAGTGATATGTGAACATTCTATAAGAAATTCACGCCTCTCCCGTAACCTTGCTAAGAAAAATGATTTTTCCCAAAAAAATCGAGTCCAATTTTCTGAGATGAATCCTTCGAGGAAAGATTCATCGTGATTTTCGCACTCTCCAGTGATATGTGAACATTCTATAAGAAATTCACACCTCTCCCATAACCTTGCTAAGAAAAATGAATTCTCCCAAAAAAAATCCGAGTCCATTTTTCTGAGATGAATCCTTCGAGGAAAGATTCATCGTGATTTTCGCACTCTCCAGCGATATGTGAACATTCTATAATTAATTGACACCTCTCCCATAACCTTGCTAAAAAAAAATGATTTCTCCCCAAAAAAATCCGAGTCCAATTTTCTGAGATGAATCCTTCGAGGAAAGATTCATCGTGATTTTTGCACTCTCCAGTGACATGTGAACATTCTATAAGAAATTCACACCTCTCCCGTAACCTTGCTAAGAAAAAATGATTTCTCCCAAAAAAAATCCGAGTCCAATTTTCTGAGATGAATCCTTCGAGGAAAGATTCATCGTGATTTTTCACCTCCCTAGAGGTCATCTGGCAAGAAATTTACACCTCTCCCATAACCTTGCTAAGAAAAAATGATTTCTCCCAAAAAAAATCCGAGTCCAATTTTCAAAGATGAATCCTTCGAGGAAAGATTCATCGTAATTTTCGCACTCTCCAGTGATATGTGAACATTCTATAAGAAATTCACACCTCTCCCGTAACCTTGCTAAGAAAAATGATTTTTCCCAAAAAAATCGAGTCCAATTTTCTGAGATGAATCCTTCGAGGAAAGATTCATCGTGATTTTCGCACTCTCCAGCAATATGTGACCATTCTATAAGAAATTCACACGTCTCCCATAACCTTGCTAAGAAAAATAATTTCTCCCCAAAAAAATCCGAGTCCAATTTTCTGAGATGAATCATTCGAGGAAAGATTCATCGTAATTTTCGCACTCTCCAGTGATATGTGAACATTCTATAAGAAATTCACACCTCTCCCATAACTCCTTTGCTAAGAAAAAATGATTTCTCCCCCAAAAAATCCGAGTCCAATTTTCTGAGATGAATCCTTCGAGGAAAGATTCATCGTGATTTTCGCACTCTCCAGTGATATGTGAACATTCTATAAGAAATTCACACCTCTCCCATAACCTTGCTAAGAAAAAATGATTTCTCCCCAAAAAAATCCGAGTCCAATTTTCTGAGATGAATCCTTCGAGGAAAGATTCATCGGGATTTTCGCACTCTCCAGTGATATGTGAACATTCTAAAAGAAATTTACACCTCTCCCATAACCTTGCTAAGAAAAAATGATTTCTTCCAAAAAAAATCCGAGTCCAATTTTCTGAGATGAATCATTCGAGAAAAGATTCATCGTGATTTTCGCACTCTTCAGTGATATGTGAACATTCTATAAGAAATTCACACCTCTCCCATAACCTTGCTAAGAAAAAATGATTTCTCCCCAAAAAAATCCGAGTACAATTTTCTGAGATGAATCCTTCGAGGAAAGATTCATCGTGATTTTCGCACTCTCCAGTGATATGTGACCATTCTATAAGAAATTCACACGTCTCCCATAACCTTGCTAAGAAAAATGATTTCTCCCCAAAAAAATCCGAGTACAATTTTCTGAGATGAATCCTTCGAGGAAAGATTCATTTTGATTTTCGCACTCTCCCGTGATATGTGAACATTCTATAAGAAATTCACACCTCTCCCATAACCTTGCTAAGAAAAAATGATTTCTCCCCAAAAAAATCCGAGTCCAATTTTCTGAGATGAATCCTTCGAGGAAAGATTCATCGTGATTTTCGCAGTCTCCAGTGATAAGTGAACATTCTATAAGAAATTCACACCTCTCCCATAACCTTGCTAAGAAAAAATGATTTCTCCCAAAAAAAATCCGAGTCCAATTTTCTGAGATGAATCCTTCGAGGAAAAATTCATCGTGATTTTCGCAGTCTCCAGTGATAAGTGAACATTCTATAAGAAATTCACACCTCTCCCATAACCTTGCTAAGAAAAAATGATTTCTCCCAAAAAAAATCCGAGTCCAATTTTCTGAGATGAATCCTTCGAGGAAAGATTCATCGGGATTTTCGCACTCTCCAGTGATATGTGAACATTCTAAAAGAAATTTACACCTCTCCCATAACCTTGCTAAGAAAAAATGATTTCTCCCAAAAAAAATCCGAGTCCAATTTTCAAAGATGAATCCTTCGAGGAAAGATTCATCGTGATTTTCGCACTTTTCAGTGATATGTTAACATTCTATAAAAAATTCACACCTCTCCCATAACCTTGCTAAGAAGAAATGATTTCTCCCCAAAAAAATCCGAGTCCAATATTCTGAGATGAATCATTCGAGGAAAGATTCATCGTGATTTTCGCACTCTCCAGCGATATGTGACCATTCTATAAGAAATTCACACCTCTCCCATAACCTTGCTAAGAAAAAATGATTACTTCCAAAAAAAATCCGAGTCCAATTTTCTGAGATGAATCCTTCGAGGAAAGATTCATCATGATTTTCGCAGTCTCCAGTGATATGTGAACATTCTATAAGAAATTCACACCTCTACCATAAACTTGCTAAGAAAAAATTATTTCTCCCCAAAAAAATCCGAGTACAATTTTCTGAGATGAATCCTTCGAGGAAAGATTCATTTTGATTTTCGCACTCTCCCGTGATATGTGAACATTCTATAAGAAATTCACACCTCTCCCATAACCTTGCTAAGAAAAAATTATTTCTCCCCAAAAAAATCCGAGTCCAATTTTCTGAGATGAATCCTTCGAGGAAAGATTCATCGTAATTTTCGCACTCACCAGTGATATGTGAACATTCTATAAGAAATTCACACCTCTCCCATAACCTTGCTAAGAAAAATGATTTCTCCCCAAAAAAATCCGAGTCCAATTTTCTGAGATGAATCCTTCGAGGAAAGATTCATCGTGATTTTCGCACTCTCCAGTGATATGTGAACATTCTATAAGAAATTCACACCTCTCCCATAACCTTGCTAAGAAAAAATGATTTCTCCCCAAAAAAATCCGAGTCCAATTTTCTGAGATGAATCCTTCGAGGAAAGATTCATTGTGATTTTCGCACTCTCCAGCGATATGTGAACGTTCTATAAGAAATTCACACCTCTCCCATAACCATGCTCAGAAAAAATGATTTCTTCCAAAAAAAATCCGAGTCCAATTTTCTGAGATGAATCATTCAAGGAAAGATTCATCGTGATTTTCGCACTCTCCAGTGATATGTGAACATTCTATAAGAAATTCACACCTCTCCCATAACCTTGCTAAGAAAAATGATTTCTCCCCAAAAAAATCCGAGTCCAATTTTCTGAGATGAATCTTCGAGGAAAGATTCATCGTGATTTTCGCACTCTCCAGTGATATGTGAACATTCTATAAGAAATTCACACCTCTCCCATAACCTTGATAAGAAAAATGATTTCTCCCAAAAAAAATCCGAGCCCAATTTTCTGAGATGAATCCTTCGAGGAAAGATTCATCGTGATTTTCGCACTCTCCAGCGATATGTGAACATTCTATAAGAAATTCACACCTCTACCATAAACGTGCTAAGAAAAAATGATTTCTCCCCAAAAAAATCCGAGTACAATTTTCTGAGATGAATCCTTCGAGGAAAGATTCATTTTGATTTTCGCACTCTCCCGTGATATGTGAACATTCTATAAGAAATTCACACCTCTCCCATAACCTTGCTAAGAAAAAATGATTTCTCCCCAAAAAAATCCGAGTCCAATTTTCTGAGATGAATCATACGAGGAAAGATTCATCGTGATTTTCGCACTCTCCAGTGATATGTGAACATTCTATAAGAAATTCACACCTCTCCCGTAACCTTGCTAAGAAAAAATGATTTCTCCCCAAAAAAATCCGAGTCCAATTTTCTGAGATGAATCCTTCGAGGAAAGATTCATCGTGATTTTCGCATTTTCCAGTGATATGTGAACATTCTATAAGAAATTCACACCTCTCCCATAACCTTGCTAAGAAAAAATGATTTCTCCCCAAAAAAATCCGAGTCCAATTTTCTGAGATGAATCCTTCGAGGAAAGATTCATTGTGATTTTCGCACTCTCCAGCGATATGTGAACGTTCTATAAGAAATTCACACCTCTCCCATAACCATGCTAAGAAAAAATGATTTCTCCCTAAAAAAATCCGAGTCCAATTTTCTGAGATGAATCCTTCGAGGAAAGATTCATCGTGATTTTCGCACTCTCCAGTGATATGTGAACATTCTATATGAAATTCACACCTCTCCCGTAACCTTGCTCAGAAAAAATGATTTCTTCCAAAAAAAATCCGAGTCCAATTTTCTGAGATGAATCATTCGAGGAAAGATTCATCGTGATTTTCGCACTCTCCAGTGATATGTGAACATTCTATAAGAAATTCACACCTCTCCCGTAACCTTGCTAAGAAAAATGATTTTTCCCAAAAAAATAGAGTCCAATTTTCTGAGATGAATCCTTCGAGGAAAGATTCATCGTGATTTTCGCACTCTCCAGCGATATGTGACCATTCTATAAGAAATTCACACGTCTCCCATAACCTTGCTAAGAAAAATGATTTCTCCCCAAAAAAATCCGAGTCCAATTTTCTGAGATGAATCATTCGAGGAAAGATTCATCGTAATTTTCGCACTCTCCAGTGATATGTGAACATTCAATAAGAAATTCACACCTCTCCCATAACCTTGCTAAGAAAAATGATTTCTCCCCAAAAAAATCCGAGTCCAATTTTCTGAGATGAATCCTTCGAGGAAAGATTCATCGTGATTTTCGCACTCTCCAGCGATATGTGAACATTCTATAATTAATTGACACCTCTCCCATAACCTTGCTAAGAAAAAATGATTTCTCCCCAAAAAAATCCGAGTCCAATTTTCTGAGATGAATCCTTCGAGGAAAGATTCGTCGGGATTTTCGCACTCTCCAGTGATATGTGAACATTCTAAAAGAAATTTACACCTCTCCCATAACCTTGCTAAGAAAAAATGATTTCTCCCAAAAAAAATCCGAGTCCAATTTTCTGAGATGAATCATTCGAGGAAAGATTCATCGTGATTTTCGCACTCTTCAGTGATATGTGAACATTCTATAAGAAATTCACACCTCTCCCATAACCTTGCTAAGAAAAAATGATTTCTCCCCAAAAAAATCCGAGTACAATTTTCTGAGATGAATCCTTCGAGGAAAGATTCATCGTGATTTTCGCACTCTCCAGTGATATGTGACCATTCTATAAGAAATTCACACGTCTCCCATAACCTTGCTAAGAAAAATGATTTCTCCCCAAAAAAATCCGAGTACAATTTTCTGAGATGAATCCTTCGAGGAAAGATTCATTTTGATTTTCGCACTCTCCCGTGATATGTGAACATTCTATAAGAAATTCACACCTCTCCCATAACCTTGCTAAGAAAAAATGATTTCTCCCCAAAAAAATCCGAGTCCAATTTTCTGAGATGAATCCTTCGAGGAAAGATTCTTGTGATTTTCGCACTCTCCAGTGATATGTGAACGTTCTATAAGAAATTCACACCTCTCCCATAACCATGCTAAGAAAAAATGATTTCTACCCAAAAAAATCCGAGTCCAATTTTCTGAGATGAATCCTTCGAGGAAAGATTCATCGTGATTTTCGCACTCTCCAGTGATATGCGAACATTCTATAAGAAATTCACACCTCTCCCGTAACCTTGCTCAGAAAAAATGATTTCTTCCAAAAAAAATCCGAGTCCAATTTTCTGAGATGAATCATTCGAGGAAAGATTCATCGTGATTTTCGCACTCTCCAGTGATATGTGAACATTCTATAAGAAATTCACACCTCTCCCATAACCTTGCTAAGAAAAATGATTTCTCCCCAAAAAAAATCCGAGTCCAATTTTCTGAGATGAATCCTTCGAGGAAAGATTCATTGTGATTTTCGCACTCTCCAGCGATATGTGAACGTTCTATAAGAAATTCACACCTCTCCCATAACCATGCTCAGAAAAAATGATTTCTTCCAAAAAAAATCCGAGTCCAATTTTCTGAGATGAATCATTCGAGGAAAGATTCATCGTGATTTTCGCACTCTCCAGTGATATGTGAACATTCTATAAGAAATTCACACCTCTCCCATAACCTTGCTAAGAAAAATGATTTCTCCCCAAAACAATCGAGTCCAATTTTCTGAGATGAATCCTTCGAGGAAAGATTCATTGTGATTTTCGCACTCTCCAGCGATATGTGACCATTCTATAAGAAATTCACACGTCTCCCATAACCTTGCTAAGAAAAATGATTTCTCCCCAAAAAAATCCGAGTCCAATTTTCTGAGATGAATCATTCGAGGAAAGATTCATCGTAATTTTCGCACTCTCCAGTGATATGTGAACATTCTATAAGAAATTCACACCTCTCCCATAACCTTGCTAAGAAAAATGATTTCTCCCCAAAAAAATCCGAGTCCAATTTTCTGAGATGAATCCTTCGAGGAAAGATTCATCGTGATTTTCGCACTCTCCAGTGATATGTGAACATTCTATAAGAAATTCACACCTCTCCCATAACCTTGATAAGAAAAATGATTTCTCCCAAAAAAAATCCGAGCCCAATTTTCTGAGATGAATCCTTCGAGGAAAGATTCATCGTGATTTTCGCACTCTCCAGCGATATGTGAACATTCTATAAGAAATTCACACCTCTACCATAAACGTGTAAGAAAAAATGATTTCTCCCCAAAAAAATCCGAGTAATAATTTTCTGAGATGAATCCTTCGAGGTTATCTACTTTGATTTTCGCACTTTCCCGTGATATGTGAACATTCTATAAGAAATTCACACCTCTCCCATAACCTTGTTAAGAAAAAATGATTGCTCCCCAAAAAAATCCGAGTCCAATTTTTCTGAGATGAATCCTTCGAGGAAAGATTCATCGTGATTTTCGCACTCTCCAGTGATATGTGAACATTCTATAAGAAATTCACACTTCTCCCATATCCTTGCTAAGAAAAATATCCGAGTCCAATTTTCTGAGATGAATCCTTCGAGGAAAGACTCATCGTGATTTTCGCACTCTCCAGTGATATGTGAACATTCTATAAGAAATTCACACCTCTCCCATAACCTTGATAAGAAAAATGATTTCTCCCAAAAAAAATCCGAGCCCAATTTTCTGAGATGAATCCTTCGAGGAAAGATTCATCCTGATTTTCGCACTCTCCAGCGATATGTGAACATTCTATAAAAAATTCACACCTCTACCATAAACTTGCTAAGAAAAAATGATTTCTCCCCAAAGAAATCCGAGTACAATTTTCTGAGATGAATCCTTCGAGGAAAGATTCATTTTGATTTTCGCACTCTCCCGTGATATGTGAACATTCTATAAGAAATTCACACCTCTCCCATAACCTTGCTAAGAAAAAATGATTTCTCCCCAAAAAAATCCGAGTCCAATTTTCTGAGATGAATCCTTCGAGGAAAGATCAGAAAAATCCGAGTCCAATTTTCTGAGATGAATCCTTCGAGGAAAGATTCATCGTGATTTTCGCACTTTTCAGTGATATGTTAACATTCTATAAGAAATTCACACTTCTCCCATAACCTTGCTAAGAAAAAATGATTTCTCCCCAAAAAAATCCAAGTCCAATTTTCTGAGATGCATCATTCGAGGAAAGATTCATCGCGATTTTCGCACTCTCCAGTGATATGTGAACATTCTATAAGAAATTCACACCTCTCCCATAACCTTGCTAAGAAAAATGATTTCTCCCAAAAAAGACCGAGTCCAATTTTCTGAGATGAATCCTTCGAGGAAAGATTCATCGTGATTTTCGCACTCTCCAGTGATATGTGAACATTCTATATGAAATTCACACCTCTCCCGTAACCTTGCTCAGAAAAAATGATTTCTTCCAAAAAAAATCCGAGTCCAATTTTCTAAGATGAATCCTTCGAGGAAAGATTCCTCGGGATTTTCGCACTCTCCAGTGATATGTGAACATTCTATAATTAATTGACACCTCTCCCATAACCTTGCTAAGAAAAAATGATTTCTCCCCAAAAAAATCCGAGTCCAATTTTCTGAGATGAATCCTTCGAGGAAAGATTCTTGTGATTTTCGCACTCTCCAGTGATATGTGAACGTTCTATAAGAAATTCACACCTCTCCCATAACCATGCTAAGAAAAAATGATTTCTCCCCAAAAAAATCCGAGTCCAATTTTCTGAGATGAATCCTTCGAGGAAAGATTCATCGTGATTTCCGCACTCGCCAGTGATATGTGAACATTCTATAAGAAATTCACACCTCT